>NC_043967.1:13919009-14219009 GCF_902148855.1 Sphaeramia orbicularis | reverse complement strand
TGTTGGAGGGGAAGGGCTAAGGGGGCCGGTTGTTTGGCCCTCGAAACGGAGATTTTTCAGGACCGCACTACAAACGGAGGAGTTTGTGAAATCTCCCATAATTCTGTTTGAATCATCAGCAAGATGGAGGTAAACACAGCTAAAAAGTGCAGGAGTATGATGAAAGAAACACACAAATGTCTGTGTAGGTTCTCATTAGCCCAAGTCATCGTTCTTCTTACTAGTTCTTCTTGGTTCAACTGGACTGCTTTAGCTCTTTTGAAAATGTTTCGTCTCTCATCCAAGAGACTTCTTCAGTTAAGAAGTTTCTTAGATGAGAGACCAGTCCAGTTGAACCAAGAAGAGACACACAAATGTATTTTCTTTGTACGTAAGTCAGTCATTTGATCACCTGTTTAATGCTGTTTCAATGTGTTATAGATCGCATTTCTGTGGTTTGCGGTTGATAGCCGTACAGATGACCAAAGCCCATGCAACAGAGATGGCTACAGCTGCTGATGACATGGTGAATTCTTTCACAAACCAAGTTGTTGCATCTGTTTATAGCAGCATCGATGACTGCTGATGACGTAACAGGCCTCCTAGGGTTGGCTCATTTCATAGGGGAATGTTTCAACCCCTACCCCTTGTAACTCAATTTCAAAGGGTAGTGCCAAATGCAAGGGCGAAGGGGGAGGGCTAAGGGGTGAATTGGGTTTGGGCCATAAAGCTGCTGAAACCAAACATAGACTGCGGACACTAGGCATGATGGGTAATCACTTCATGCATCACTCTGTAACAGGGTCAACCTGGACTCATCAGACCACATGACCTTTTTCTTTTGAAACTCAGTCCAGTCTTTATGTTGTCTCCCAAACTGATGGTTGTTTAAGAAATAACAAAGGTACTCACTGCATGGGTTAGAGTTAAACAACGTATGTGTGACTGAAACTTATTAACCACTACAGTAAACATCCAACAGAAGGCTCTGAGTCAGTTGCTTTGTTAAATCCAAAGGGGTGGGGTGGGTGGTGGTGGGGTGGGGTTCTTTAGCCAGGCTGTGTATATGATGGTCTAGATCACAGGTGTCAAACATGCGGCCCGGGGGCCAAAACCGGCCCGCCAAAGGGTCCAATCTGGCCCCTGGGATGAATTTGTGAAATGCAGAAATTACACTGACTAAATTAACAATCAAGGATGTTAGAATCACTTTAGGTCAAGTCAATCTCAGGTGGGTCAGACCAGTAAAACACTATCATAAAAACCTAGAAATAATGAAAACTACACATTTTTCTCTTTGTTGTAGTGTAAAAAAAAAGGAGAATTACACAAAAATGTTTACATTTACAAACTAGCCTTTTACAAAAAATGTGAAAGACCTGAAAATTCTTAAGAAAAATAAGTGCAATTTTAACAGTATTATGCCTTAGTTTAACATTTATACATGTGCATCACAACTTACAGATCACAGTGGATCTACAAATACAAAAAACATTGAGTAAGAGGCAGAATATTGTTAAAATTCCACATACTTCATATTTGTTTATGTTATGTTCAAGTACAGTTCGTAGATGTAAACATTTTCATTATAGAATTTGACTTTTTTTTCACTCAAAAACATAGAAAAAAACTTTGGAGTTGACATGATTTATAAGTTCTTATACTATTATTTATATTATTTTACTGATCCAGCCCACTTTATATCATATTAGGCTGTATGTGGCCCCTGAACTAAAATGAGTTTGACACCCCTGGTCTAGATAAACCGTTCAATTATCAGACTATATATCAAATGTTAGATCAGCAGTCTCCAACTTGTTTCTTATGTAACTTTACCTTCAACAGGACGTCCACGTACACATTGTGCTGTGACATAATTTCTCTTATGTCCCATTTAACACCAGCCATCATAAGCAACATCTGTTCATAATCAATGGCCTTGGCTGCCACAATCCAATATATTGGCTTCCGCAGCTCACTGGCTGTTGACACCGTCTGTAAGGAAGCAAAGAAAACACATACATGCCTCTTATAATCTGTATGTGAATGTTATATAAGCACTACACAGCCATGGTCTAAAAGGTCAAAGTCAATGACAACTGCGTAGGTATAATAACGTCACTGAGTGAGCAACATGAAGTTGCTCTTCTTGAAAATAAGAGTGAAATCACAGGACATGACATTCATTTTATGTTTGAGGGAAAACAGACCTGACTGTGTACGTGAACATTTCAAATGTCAAGTGGACGGAAAAAAGGAAGGCTGAGAAAAAGCTGCATCTGTGGCTCTGAATGACACTCAATTTTCTCCTTTGTTGATGGAAAACAAGGGTGAATGATGGGTTTCTAGTTACAAAATCATTTGTCTCTGAAGAGAAATGAGCTTTTTAAGGAACTCAAGTCCCAGGACGATGGTTGGAAATTAAGAGAGGATGCCACTGGGATATTTTTGTTTAGGGAGCACAGGAAACACATAATAATGCATATTTTCCTCTAGTGTACCTGGGAATAAAACTGTTGCAGGAAGGGCTTCTTAGCTGCAGGCATCATTGTGTCCAGGTGGGACTGAAGGGACTCAAACTGTTCAGCCAAAAACACTCTGAGGAAAAAAAGAAGAAAAGAAATGCATTTAATTTCAGGAACGTCTATGGCATAATGCAATCTGTAAAATGCTCTGGTGTTGCACAGAACAATAGACACAATAACAATATTTTGTTTTGTATTATTCAAGAGTGACACATCAATTTTCAAAAGCTTAAATTTGATGGAATTTTAGTTCCACACCCTGAACTGAAGCAGCTGACAATTGGAAACAGTCGTACAGTGGAACATTTTAAGCCTCAATCATCATCGCCAAAAAGCACAAAGATAGTGAAATCATGAGACATAAAGCTTCTAATACTACGCTCAGCTGCTCCAACTTTTTATCTCAAATAAGAAAAAGAAAGTTTCTTTGGATTTAAATGTTGTTGTTGTTAATTTCACAAAGTAGACAGAAAAAATATACCTCTGAAAAGATAAACTCAGCATGGGGGTGTGCGATATGACGATATTAGATCATGAAGGATTAGAATGTATCGACGATCCGACACAGCAGAGAGATCGTGGAATCGGTGGGGTTTACACGGGGGTGCATTCTGTGCAGCATGTACCCCCCTATGAGTATGCACAGTGAAAGTGAAGCTTTGGCAGGGCAAGTCTATCATAACTTCAGACTTAGCCCCCACAGAGTTGGGCGTACTTGACTCTGTGAACTCTGCGTACATCAACCTGTTTTTGAATGTGAAATTGGTACGCTCCACTACGAAACCTCAAATGTCTGTTGACAGTGAGTGCGGAGTCCTTGCCACTCACAATACACCCACAGTACGCCTGACTCTGTGGCTGTTGTATAACTCATTTTCCTTTTCCTTGTCTTTGGAAACTTTAAACTGAGGGGTCAGGGTGTGAGTCCACGTCCTCCACATACAGGTCCGTGGCGTTGTGCTCTTTGAATAACATATGTTAACACTACGAACTTGTTCAATCAGCTGGAGAGACAGTATCCAAACAGTATGAGAGTCAAACTGAACTAGAAGACCAGCTACACCACAGCCAGAGGCAACAGGTAGAGTTAAACTAAAGCAAACAACTGGAACACAAGCATTTAGTAAAGGCACTCTATGAGAAGAGCAACTTCTCATAGAGAAGTTGCTCTTCTCAACTTCTTCTTCCTCCATCCAAGACCACCCAATACACTGATTACCAGCTGAAAAACCAGAGCTACCAGCCACCTGTTCTGTAAACCTGGAGGATTATTTGAAACGGGCATTTCTTCATTTATATCTTGTTCCGCTTTTTTTTTTTTTTTCCTTTTCATGTGTATTGAAAGCGACCTCAAAAACAAGGTGCAGTTTAGTTTTTATGTTCAAGAGTGCACTTTATCAGTGTTGTTTACATTTTAGTATGTTTATGTTCTTGGCAGATGTTGGCAAAATTACATAAACTAAAATAAAAATGTTCTGGAAGGTTCTTTGGGCTAAATTATTTTTTCTTTTAGAGCTATGCTTTACATAGGGAAACTGGTTGCACTGTTCAGAAACTTGCCAATTAGACTCAAAGATCAGTGTAAAGAATCGTGATAAAATCGAGATTGTGATTTCATTTTTTTAAAATTGTGATATGATATTTTTGCTGTATCACCCACCCCTAACTCAACATAATTTTACATTTCTGTGGCTTTACTATTGTCCATTTGCTCCTTAAGGAAAAAGGAGGAAAAAAACACAAAAAGCAACAGACAATCCAACAGAACACATGTATTTAAACAATAATAAAATAATCTGCAAGAATAAGTACACAGAGGCACTTGAAAGCACTTAATCAGACGTAAAACAATGACAGGCATCATAAAAATGTCCTTAGGTATTTGCTGAGATTCATAACTGTATGAAGCTTTAGTATTTTTTGGGGCTTTTACTGTAGTTTTACTCTGGTTTACTCACAGATAACTGTCTTAGATGGGGAGGCGAGGGTCCTAAAAATAGAAATGAAAGTGGGCCTGTGGACATTACATTGAGTAATATCCCATTTAACCAGAGGACAGAGAGGAGAGTTATGCATTTGCATGGTGCATTTATAACAAGTCAGAAATTACGGCTTGTGTCTACTTTAAGTGTTTCATTCCAAGCCAGTCTATAGAGAGCGTCTTCAATAAAACCCGATAAGAAAGGTCACTTTAAAAACCATTTCTCTGGCAGCAGATGTAAAGAAGTTTGACCTTTGATTCCCTTTCTAGTGGTGAGGTACAAGTTTGGAAGGGACACAGTGCTGTGCTAACATGGTATTTAAAGATATGATAAGTAAAAGCACGCTGCATTTCAAAAAAGTACAATGAAGAGACTATAACAGCATCAGGAGACGAACCAATGGCATTCATGAATGTAACATCAGCATTTAAGAGAATATGTGCAATAGTAACAGCAGGGAGGATGCCATTAATGTCAAAGATGGAAAATAGTGGGGCCCAGTATTAAGCTCTGGGGGATGCCTAATGACACATGGAGTCGCTGAGAGAGATGGACATCTAATTTTACATGCAGCACCCTGCTAGGGGAGGCCGTTAGAGATAAAAGCGAACAAATGATGGAAAACTGTTGTTCAACATTCAGCAAATAGCTGCAACCAGCACAGAGGGAATGTCATTTAGAACTTTTAGAGCAGCGCTAACAAAACCACAACCTGAATGACAGCCAGAACGAACACCAAAAAAGAATATCCAAAATCAAAGATATATGAGGGCTGTTGGAGGTTAAATCAGCCCTGACTTTGTACAGTGTCAGCCACCCACTTCCGCTGGTACTAGGGATGCAAATTATTGATTAATCCATTAATCATTCGTTGGTTGGCCTTATCGATTGATTAACAATTAATTGATAAGCAGTAATCTTCCTGAGAACCTGAATTTGTCTTTCAATAGGGTCTATAAGAATAAAAGCTAAATACTGTTTATATACTTCATGAAAAAAGCATGTCATATTCCTTAATAATTGATTTATTGTACCATTGGATACAGTACAGACAATGACATTTATGGAGCAGAACTAAAGAAATTCTGCAGAGAAATGCAATAAACGGCTAAAATTTACTTAGGGGGTCAGATGAGTGGCCATTTTTGTCAAAAAAAAAAAAAAGTTGTAAGAAATGCATAGAACTGTGTTGAAATAATGCTAATCCATTTGTGCACAGACTACTGATATTATTTGACAGTGGAAGCTCTATTTTCAGAAATATTGGATTTTGAATAGCACGTGTATGTGAAAACTTTTGCTGGTGGACGGACGTGACATTACCCATGATGATCTGGTCAGTACCAGTACTTTATTAGGAATAAACTTATAGACTTACTATTGCTAATTCTGCTCTTATTCATAAATGTTAGTATTGTGGATCTAAAACAATAACAGCTGACACAAAAACACTAAATGCGTCAGTGGACGGATGTGACATGGTTGTTACAGATCCCATCATACTGATGCTCGGCAGCCATGTCACCGTTTACACTAATGATCCCTGTGCAAAAACTAGGATCAGAATTATTTATTGTATAGTTTATCATCATACTAAAGAGGAAATGACAATATAGAACTGTTATTTCTTTATAAAAATGCTTATTATTAGAAAACTGTTGATTTAAAAAGTGACGTGTGACATTCTTAATGTATGTATTGGCGTAACATAAGCAGGATGGATCAGCACCATACTCCATATTGAACCTGTAAAAATAAAACGTGATATGTAGGATAGAATCTGATAAGAAAAACTGGGGAATCTAAAAGAACAGAATATTTGTTTTTCAGGTAAATTCAGTTCAAATATAACTTGGCCATTTGTGACATGAAAATATAGCATTAATTGTGATGAAATTGGACATTTTTGAGCTGAAAACATAGTTGATATGACCATCAACATGTTGAACAGAACTGGAATCCTGTACATTTGCAGAACTTGCATTTACCAACACAAAGTTCCTTTGGGGATTCACTTCTATTGATTTCTTATGCACAAAGACAGAAATACAACCTCTAAGCAAATTTTAGCCGTAAAATAAATGGATCTCAAAAGTGGCAGTTAAATGGGCATTTCTGACTTTGCATCACTGACACGATGGAGCGAGATTTCAGCGAAGATGCCCCCCTATTTTCCCGTGACCACCGGTGTGACACAATGCGGGACACACCTGTGGCTCGGATCAGGAGCCTGGAGGATGTTTTCAACTTCTGTCCCACTGACCAGATAGTCCAGATGAACGTGGACCAGACCAACCTCCAGGGAAAACACTCCGATCCGATACCGACCCCACATTTATGCGTGTATTTAGGCGGGGGAGCACTGCTCCCATGAACAGACGGGCCAGTCAGTATTTTGCTCCACCGTGTCCCTAACGCGATTCTAACTCATCAACGCCATGATCTGATTCGATGACCAGCTATCCCAGGGAGCGGGCAAACCGGCAGCCTTCGAACAGGTGTGGACAGGTTAACAAGGGCAATGAACCGACAATTAATAATTTAATTAAGCAAATTCTAATCGAACATTAATCAATAGTCGATTAATTGTTTACATCCCTAACTGGTACCATTAAATATCTGAAATAAAGGTGCTTCAACAATGGGCTACTGCCGTTTTAATGAAGAATGGTGCAAACCCATCTGACCCTGCTGGGTTTTGGGGGTCAGGGGAAAGCAATGCCTTCTTAATCTGTCTGTTCAGTAAAAGGTTGGAAGGAAAACATGATACAAAGGGTCTGGGGGGGATTTAAGTGCCAACAGCTATTTAGACAAGTCAAATAGGAGGAAGTAGAGACACGCCTTTACTCTGTAAGATGAAAATCACATGCTATTAGTTACCATGACAGTTCAACTGAAGCTCTAATATTAAACTCTAATGCTCTTCCCTGTGACCATTACAATTTAATATGACATTTAAGTTGAAGAGACAGTTACACAAATTACAGCGTCTCAAGATGCCTTATATCAATGATAATTTAGTGGTTTCCTCGCTTATCCAAATCTTTATGACTGCTCTTACAAGCTGTCATTTATGCCCAACAGCTTTTGCAATGACTTCAATTATCCTCGAAAAACACAATAGCCAAGCAAAGTATCCTGGAAAAATACAGCGTAAAAAAATCAATTTGGACAGAACTAATATCTCTATTCCACTGTGAATGTAGCTTGGACTAAACAAAGACCTTCTGGCTGGGACTGATCGATGGCACTGAAGTGTTATTGTACACTGAATAAAAACTGAGAGAGCTGGTCTGAGCGGGTAGGGGTTCAGGGTTGAGTCTGCATTTTAACAAGTACGATCATTTATCCCCCTTGGCTTATGTAGTGATTTCTGTATTTTCAGGTCAACAACTACAATTACCCAAAAAGCACAATTTTAAGAGAAGAAAATGACTAAAATGAAGCTCTGTTAGGCTTCGTTCAGACTGCAGGTAAATATGGTCCAATCCGATTTTTTTTTTTTTTTTTTGCCCATATGTGACCTGTATCCGATCTGTTAAAGACAGTTTGAAGAGCACAAATCTGACTTTTTCAAATCCAACCCAGGCCACTTTCATATGTGGTCCTAAATCCAATACGTATCTGATATTTTCCAATGCCACTTCAGTTTGAATGGCCAGGTCGCATTTATCCGACCTTTACGTCACTGACATGCAACAAACGTCACAATTCTGCGTCCCAGCAGAAGGAGCGGCGGGAAAAACATACTTAATTTCGTAAACACAGTGTGTGACTGCGTGGTCACGTATTACATCAGGACCTCTTTTGCGCATGCGGGTCACTTCAGGGTCGCATTCAATTCATACTCAAATTTGATAGAAGTCGCATTTAATGTGTAATATGAACGAGCACACAAAAAAAATTGGATTTCACCAAAAAATCCGAATTGTGCATTAAGACCTGCTGTCTGAACATAGTCTTAGAAATCTCTAGATCCTGTGCAGCCCCCTGGACTCAAAACTCATTCAAACAATGTCAGCCATACAATAAAACATATACTCTGTCCTATATCCAATCCAAGCCAATCTTAATATACAGGGTGGGGAAGCAAAATTTACAATCTTTTGAGGCAGGGATTGAAAGACAGTGTATGACCAATTAGTTTATTGAAAGTCATGAGAATTTTATTTGCCACAAGAAAATGTACATAATAGAAAATGTTTTTATTCTATGTGTCCTCCTTCTTTCTCAATAACTGCCTTCACACGCTTCCTGAAACTTGCGCAAGTGTTCCTCAAATATTCGGGTGACAACTTCTCCCATTCTTCTTTAATAGTATCTTCCAGACTTTCTTGTAATAGTTTTGCTCATAGTCATTCTCTTCTTTACATTATAAACAGTCTTTATGGACACTCCAACTATTTTTGAAATCTCCTTTGGTGTGATGAGTGCATTCAGCAAATCACACACTCTTTGACGTTTGCTTTCCTGATTACTCATATGGGCAAAAGTTTCTGAAAAGGTATGGATAATAGTGTTAGGTATGATTATGACATCAATATATGTTTGGTTTCAAAACAATTGACGTAGTGCCTGCTGAGAAAAAACAACTAAATGTTCATTGTAAATTTTGCTTCCCCACCCTGTATAGCACCCAATCAAAACTAAAGTTATCTCATGACACTTTACATTTAGAGCTGGCCTAAACCAGACTCTTAATCACCATTGAAACAGAAGATATTGAGATATTAACAGTAGTCGCTTTTCCATTGACCCTCAAATTGCGCAAATATAAGTTGTGCATTAAAAATTGACCTAATGGAAAAACGACAATTTCGCCAAAAGTCTAATTTTTCGATTAAAAGTTTTTGTGCTGACAAGAGGTGGTTTTTCGGGCGTAGCACAAATGGTACATCACACAAAACTGCAATGAAAATTCCTTTTTTTTGCAACTAGAGTCAGGTGAATTTAAGAAAACAGATGTTGAAGGACGTTAAAACAAGTGAAGAAGAAGAAGAAACATGTCGCGATATGTGTGGGCACACGAGGAAACCCAATCCTTTTTTAATTCAGTACGAGATAGAGGGGTAATATATAATAATAATGACTATATCTGTAAATCAACAGCATATTTACGTTCGTTGCCATGTTTATGGAATGACTTCTCGTGTCATCTCGCGATAATAAATAAATAAATCATCGCATTTGTGATTTAATGGAAAAACCAACATTACGCACTTCTGGTTTTTCGACATTTAGTAAATATCGGAAGTTTTGTGCAGATGTCCAATGAAAAAGCGACTACTGATAGTTCACAAAAGGCCCATATATTGCAAAAATATATGGGGGCATGTCTTGGTTTAAAGGGTTAAGATGCTACGTAAACATGATCTTATTAACATGTGTTTGGTAGATGCTACATTAAACACAGAATAGCCTTCAAAGGACATTTGTTTTGTTCACTGAGCTGAGGAAATCACACTAACGTCACCTACAACAGTCTGTGTTTATGTTAATAACGTGACACAGGTGAAAAAAAACCCAAAACAAAACAAAACGAAGACACCTTGCAGTTAACATTTATCACTTGTTTAAACACACCTTGAATGTGGGCTTGAAGGCCAACCATAATCAGGAGGAGCACTTCACTGAGCTCTTTAATTTTTCGCTGACGTATCTCATGCATCATTGGTTCAACCACTTTCTCACTTAACAATATCCAGCAGCTCTTTTCCCCCCAAGTACGATGTTTAAAATAGTGTGCTCCATAGATACTGGAAGTGCTGACGACACACTAAGGCTGGCTTCAGGCTTCATGAAGTCCTGTCCAGAATAAATTGGCCTTTTTCCCCCATCAGTGAACATTTTCCTTTCAAACTTTACACAAGAAACAGCTTCACCCTTGCTCTTCAACTCCCATAGTTTCATTATTCTTTGGAGCTTGTTGTCTGTTTCTGATACATGAAAAGCCTTCAGTGAGAAAATACGAGCCTATTCAGCATTTTCCCCTCCAGTGTCATCTGGGCCCTTGGTTTACAGACTTTCATTAAAGAGCTGCTGTACAGTCTAGACCTGTCAAGGTTCAACAATTGTCTGTGCTGATAAAAGTTTGGCCACATAACACGAGGATGTGTTTGTGGTGTGTGTGTGTAGTTTCACCAATGTTTGTTTCATTTTATGTTAGAACCCTTTATGAATGTAAATGCTGAAAACAATGGCAGCACACACACCGCAGCCACTGTTGACCCTTGATGACCTGGGTTAGGACCACTTTCTAATGGAATTACAACCACCTAGAGGCAAGGCAGAGTGCTAAAATGGCCTCTTTAAGTTGATCTGAGCACATGTTTTGATAAACACACAACTAGGACATTGGACAAACACTGGTGTCAGACACAACAGATTCTAAACTGCAGAAACACAAAAAACAAGTGAAAAAATAAGCAGAGCTCACTAATAGATAACCCTGCCATGTTGCACAACCCTTTGCCCCTCCTGCTCACCCATACCCTGCTTACCTAGGGATTCATTTGGAGTCTTAACTTTCAATCTTTAAAAAAAAAAAAAAAAAAAAAATCAAAAATTTGGTGAATCAGGTGAGTAATGACAGAGAAATTGCTTGGACAAATTGTTTAAATTGAAATAAGATATATTTCAATGAAAAAAAAAATTTTTTTAAAAATCCCAAAATTGAAATTCAGGCACCAAACTGTGCACTGCACCTCTCCTAGCGGTAAAGAACTTGTGTGTCAAATTCAAAACAATGGGCTGAATAGTGTCCAAGAAATGGGATGGACAAAAATCTCGGCGGGATGGACAGACAGACAGATGGATGAATGGAATTCCTGATATAAAAAGAACAATCTAGTACAGGAAACACATATGAGATTATGCCCATGTAACCTGGCAAATACTGTCTTGTATGCATTCTAGGGATGTAATGATATGAAAATTTCATATCACGGTTAGTGTGACCAACATTATCACAGTTATCATTATTATCAAGGTATTATTGAAATTGTGCTCAAAATGTTCAAAAAGTACTGATCTACACACTGAAATAATTTAACTAAATTGTATTTTGAAAAAAACAAAAAAAAAACCCAAAAAACAAATAAAACAGTTGGCATAATGGACCTTCTGTTGGCAGAAACATTCAAGTATTAACCTTTAGTGGTCTGAACCTATTTTGTCCGTTTTTCAGTACTTTTGATTTGGCCTTTATAAACAAATGTTTACTACACCCATGTTTGGTATCTTTTTTTTCAGCACAACTTCATTTATATCATCTGTCCATTATTTTTTCACTTTAACCTACTATAAAAACATAAAAGGATAGAAAACACACAAGAAATATAAAATCTGATTTGCAAAATGTATATAATTTATTGCATACATAACACACAGATACTTAACGAACCTTTTCAAAGATTTTAAAAGTGAATATTGGTTCCAAATATTAGAAATCAAAATCAAAATTGTAATAAATCTAAACTATACTTAAATATTTGACATAAAAGCATATCTTTACACAGGCGTTTTCTCCAGAAAAGTGCAGTAATCAAACACGGTTATCATGATAATTAGAATTTAAACGGTAATACTAACTGTCTGCAATTTTACCACGGTTTATGGTTATACTGGTAATCGTTACGTTCCTAATGCATTCCAATATGAAACTTAATAAAAAGTCTTACATGTTGGTAAGCTAACAGCTAACACCCAAAGTACCCACACACCTTGTAACTAATGTATATCCTGAGTTGGACATTTTTTTTTAGACAACATTGCATTCAAGTTTTACTTCAGTATGTAAGACGTTCACATGTGAAGTTTGTATTTGAGTGTGTATTCTATTATTAGCCAGCCGTTTATCGATGTTAGCTAACTCCAATTCTAAGCTAACAGTAGCTAGCGTTGTAAGTTGTTGCATTTCTAGGAGCAGGAGACAGATACTGAAACTTGGATGAAAAAGTAAAGATTTCTGCATTAAAACTGACCTACTTTCTCTAAACAGAAGTCAATATTCAGGCTTTGGATGCAGGCGAAGGAGACAGTCATGTGCCTACAAATGCAGATAGCTAACCAACAATGAGAAACAGAAACACAATCTTAACACAAGCTTAAAAAAATGTACAGGTCTTACATAATGAACCTTCAACTGCTGATGGAACTAATTGTGTGATTAATCGATTTCTAACTGATTAATTTACATGCAAATGTAGCTTGTTACCTTTGAAAAGTCTTTCCCTTAATTAGTAAATGTGTTTATTGTAGAAAAATGTGTGAGTAATCACCAAGGTCTTTGCATACCTTCAGGCTTTGCTTTACATTTCCCTGGAATCAAAATCGGGTACATATACATGTCAGGAGGCTCAGCATGCCACCTTTAATTTACACAGATAATAATTAGTTTTACTCCTGTTTCCAGCTGAAGGGGCATGCTCCAGTGGGAAAGTCAGATCCATGCAGAACCTCATTAGGAGAACAAGTCAGATACGCTGCTTTGTTTTCTAAAAGGTTTGAGGTAGAAAATTTGCCTATGATTAACCTGCTTTTGAGAAGTTTGTGTTTGAGTATCTGTTGTGGTGGGAGATGGTCATTTTTGCAATGCATGATGGGGAAAACTTGTATCACCTGCAACAACAGTCAGACTTCACTGCTTGACTGCATTTCTTAGCTACCGGTAACAACTGTTGTAAAGTCATGCAGTAGGGGTGTGCCAAAAAATCAATTCATATAAAAATCGCGATTCTCATTTACTACGATTCAGAATCTATTTAAAATGTCCCAAAATTAATTTTAAAAAATAAAACAAATCCGCCAGCAGTCTGCCTCCGTTTTGTACGTGGGACATCCTGATGTCATCACACAGCCGGTTCTGGAACATATGCATGTGCGGTAATCACCAAAACAAAGAGGAAACTAATGGAGGGTAGCTAGCGCGTTAAGTGGCTAGCGTGATTAGTGGCTAGTGCATTGACATGCCATCAAATATAAATAACACACAAAAGGATGAAAACGTGTACATATAGCAAATGCAATAAACTGGCGTCGCATACAAGACGATTTCATGAGATCAGTCTGTCAGCAGGCATCACCCACAGTTTAAGGACCCAGTGCTGAGTCAACCACCAGCAGACAAGTGGATAGAGACAGAAGGTCAGCCGCGTGCTGATTGGCTGACTGACCCACATGACTAAACACTTCCATACTGTTTATATGTGTACGTGGTACAGTTGAGTCAGAGAGTGAAACCAAAGAAAACTGTCCCTACAGACCCTTTTGATTGCTTCGACTAAATATAGCTTGTTGTTTATTTGCTTGGTTTCTTAATTTTCTCAACTCAACTGGGATAAACAAGTTTTTATTTCCCCCAATCGGTTTCTCATGTGTAGAAGTTGTGGTTCTAACCTGAAGTGATGCATGGTAGTCCACATGGAAATGAATATTCAAATGGACATCCATGGTCTAACATCCATGCTCCGTGGTATTATTAGATATCTACTACTGGACCTGCGTGCACACCTGATCACACAGCTAACATACAGGTGACACAGTGGTACAGAAAACTGCAGTTGTCTGTTTCCATCACTGGGCTCATGTTCACACTGTAAACGAACTACTCTGCGGAGCGACTGCAGCCGCGCTGAGACCACCTCTTCAAACCGGTCTCAGCTCAGTTGTTTAGTACAGGAACAGAGTGCGATTACTGCTTTCACATATGAACAATGGAACCGAGCCAAAGACTTGTTCTGGAACAACGGCTCCAATCGATCCAGTTGTGGAAACACCCTCAGATTTTTCTTTGGTACTTTTCTTGTGGTTTTAAACAATCTCTGATTTTGTTGGTCAAACTTCTTATTCGGAGGAAATCTATCTTGAAGCGTACAGTCAGATGGATTGGTCAGCCAATCAGTGTGCGGCTGACCTTCTGTCTCTATCTGCTTGTCACCAGCAGCAAACCAATGCACACTGCTGTACCTCTCCAAACTCCCTGCCAAGCATGGATAAATGTTTAAAAGTTAATAAATGTGAAAAAGACATTTGAATGTCTGCATTTGTCATTCTGTCTTACAAAGCAAAGCTCTTCTAACGGGCCTCCCAGCTTGTGTTGTCAAACCACTACAGATGGTCCAGAATGCAGCAGCGCGTCTGGTCTTCAATCAGCCTAAAAGGGCACATGTCACCCCCTTACTCATTGAGTTACACTGGCTACCCATAGCTGCCCGCATCAAATTCAAATCTTTAATCCTAGCCTACAAAATTCTCAGTGGGTCTGCTCCTGTCTACTTAGGTGCACTAATAAAAGCTTATGTCGCCCCACGACCACTCCGCTCGTCTGGGGAACGTAGTCTGGTGGTCCCCAGACCTTGTACAAGACAATCCAGGCTCTTTTCATGGGGCGTTCCACGTTGGTGGAACGCTTTACCAAGTGCTACAAGAACAGAGTCATCCCTGCCTATCTTCAAGAAGCTCCTGAAGACCCAGCTCTTCCGAGAGCACCTCCTGTCCTAGCACTTTCAAACATTCCATTTTAAATATTCTAATAAGGTTTTTCCCAGGATAACCACAGATTCTTTCACGATTATCTCTGGACCTGCTGCGGTGGTCCGGCCTCTTCCCTGCCCTCATCATCACCACTCACTTATCCTCAACCGCCTCCATGTGTCTCCCCCTACTCCCCCCTTCTCCCCCAGTCTCTATCTCTATCGCTCTCTCTTTTTCCCCTTCTCTACTCTCTCTCTTTAACCCCAACTGGTCAAGGCAGACGGCCATCCTCCAGGAGTCTGGGTCTGCTCGAGGTTTCTGCTGTTAAAGGGAAGTTTTTCCTCGCCGCTGTCACCAGTCACAAGTGTTTGCTCCTGAAGGATTCTGTTGGGTTTCTGTAGAATTGACTTAAGAGTCTGGTTTTGACCAACTCTATATATAAAATGTCAAGAGATAACTTTTTTGTGATCTGGCGCTATATAAATAAAATTTGATTGATTGAGTGATTTAATTGGTTTTCCCCTGTAAGTCGCTTTGGAAAAAAGCGTCTGCCAAATGCGTAAACATAAACATAAACATAAAGCAGACTGGAGTAGATCATGAGGATCCTTTGCACACCTATAGATTGAAGCAGAAATCATAATGAATCAAATCGTTTTGAATCGAAAATCGCTTTGAATCGAAAATTGATTTTGAATCAAATCATAGCCCCAAAAACCGGAATCGAATCGAATTGTGAGATAGTAAAAGATTCCCACCCCCATTATGCAGGAGTAGAAGAGACGATAAAGACCTCAGGAGCAAGCGTAAGGATTTTTGAGAATAACCTGACCTGACTCCTCTTCAAAAATCAGTGTTATTGTGGCTGTTTACATGGATGTAGACCATGGAGACAGTTGGTTGGCGCGCAATGGAATAAACTCAGGCCAGTAAACAACTGACTTTCAACACAAAACAGTGTCCAGCACCAATTTCACATAATCCCACAAGGACATGGGGATGATCTTTGCATATTTTTTTCTTAAAGCTGTCACTATACGGCTTATTGTTATTTGTGGTTGTGCTGTAGTGGTGTTTAGTGGGTACTTACAGAGACTCAGTGGCAACAACCCTCTGTGCCAGACCATAAAGAGTTCCACTGTTAGTGAGAACCACCAGTTGGCTGAGATGGGGACTGGGCACCTTCTCCTTCCTGTCTTCTGCAGGGCCGTGGACTCCTACACTTTCCCCCACCGCCTCCTGCAAAACACACAGACGAGCAGGCAAGTCAGCATTCAGAATATAACAGCACCGCAGCCACACTGTGATACAGACCATTTATCATCACCGGTGGACATCAGAGCTTTGTCTTACAATTACTGTAATTCCACAGTTAACTCGACATGATAAACATTGTGGTTCTGTGATGAAGACGAAATGCGGATGCATGCTCAAAGGTAATCTGCAATTCGGTCAACCCTGAAAAAGCCAGTCACATCCAAGGAACAGATATCTTAAAATTCTGCTGACCAAACACTCCTCAACAACCAGCATTTATCTTCCACTTCCACTTCTGCGTCTGTTTATCCCCTCGTCTGACAAACAACTGAAACAGAAAAGGAAAAATTGCAGCCTAAATCCTTCCTTCTCAATCATAGTAACACATCTACATAAAAACTCAACGGTATTCCATAAAGCAGAGCCGATCATCTTATTATCTATAAAACATGTCTGGGTAGTATGATGCATTATATTGGCCTTGTACTCCACAGCCACAAAGCTCCCTGAAGCAGCCACCGGCAGATCAATAGCAATCCCTCACATAATGAAGGAGCGTTATTAATGCTGTGCCATATCATCCACTTACATATTTTAGTCCTATCCTATTTAGCTTTAATCCTGTATGTGAGCGCCATTATTTCACACAACCAGCGGGCAGCTATTATAACTGAAATGGTGGCCATAGAGGAAAATTAACCAGCCAAGATGGGATGAGCTACTGGAGATCAAAAAAGTGTAAATCAAACAATAAAAAGGCGTACATTCCTCACTTCTCCAATTTATCTACAGTGCAGACAGTAAAGATTAATGCAACATCATTTTGAGCTTCAATTAGACTCATTTATTATCACTGAAAACAAGGAAGACCCAAGTAATATCAATATTCATGGTAGTTCACCCAAATATCTATGATGTTTTAAAACTGGCAGACAGTGATGTGGACACTTTTAGGGGAGATTGATGCCTTTATGTGCTTCTAACAGCCATTTATTCCCTAAAATTGGATATTAATGTCTCTGACGCACAGTTCTGACCTAGACTTCCTAGAACAATACTGTATGCTCCGATGTGAAAACTGCAAACTTCCCAGAGCCTCGCCTTTGTTATCTCTCTGCATTCAATCAAACCCTCAGCATTGCAGAAACCATTATCTGCCAGAAATAAAATTTGATCCCATTCAGAAGATTAACACCTGAATTATATTACCTCCACAGCAAAGGGAATTTATTGGCCTCCCAATGGAAGGGGTAACCTATCTCTCCCAAGTGCAAGGCTCCGCATATCTGCAAATAGACTATTTTACAGTCAGGCACATGATTAAAACTAGGAATTAAATGGGATGAAACGCACATCAGCAGATGATGAAATTATACATTGTAAGTGTTGAATTAAATAATCCTAAATGAGCTCCTCGTAATATTGCATCATTTAATGGATGCTAATTTTTTTTTTTTTTTAACCCTTTCATGCATAGTGGTCACTACAGTGGACAGCTATTCCACAGCTTTTCTCTTATATTTTCATGGATTTTGTTGTTTTAGTTCCATATCAGCGAACACACTGGACACTTATGCATCATCCCATACATTGCAGTTCATACCATTACTGTAACTTTACTGTTCTAGATAAACGTGATCTGCACTAACATGTTTGAGTGTAAAAAAAAAAAAAAAAGGTAATTGTTATTAGACTGTAATTAACAGTTTTTTTTTTTTTTTTTTTTTTTTTTTTTGCATATCCTCTCCATGAAGTGAGTTAGAGTATGTTAAAATGTGAGAAAACATCAGATTAGCTGCATTAAAAACGTTTTTATTTCATAGTTCTCACACAGTATATCAATAAATTCATGTTTCTTTGCTTCTAAAATTATATGCATGATGTCCAGCTGAATGGACATTTTTGTAACTCCATGATGAAAAGTAAGTTAATAAAAAAAAAATCAATCACTTTTTTTTTTCATGCCTAAAGAGGAATAAAAACACTCAGGAAAAAAAATCTTGATTATGGTTCTCATAATTCATGCATGAAAGGTTTAATTTATAAATTATTGAATAAAATGTGGCTGATGCGATGGGTTTCATGCAGGAAGTAATATGTGGAACTAGTGATGTCCCGATCTGGATTTTTCTGCTTCCGATCCGATCTTTTTAGGATTAGTTTTGCCGATACCGATCTGATACCGATTCAATACCGACTTTTTACAATAAAACTGTGATTTAAATTTGGAGTCATTATTTATAGGTTATTATGCTATTATCTTACTTGAGATCACAACTGGGCTGAATGTGGAACCTAAACTAAAACAAGTATGTGCCTTATATGTGCAAACGTCGTGATGTAACTAGTTATAAAAAGTAACAAATTAAGCAGGCATTAAAATGGGTTGTACAAATCCACTCGATTTTTGCCAAAATGAATATAAAGATACCTTTGCAGTACCTGGAGGGTTCAAATTCAAACTTTTTGAACTGTTAGGGTCCAAATACACAAATAAATGAACCAAAGACTAATAAAAGTGGGTTTAGCAAAACATGACCCCTTTAAAGGGAATATTTCCCTCTTTAGCATCACCACTTGCTGGTCCTTTTGGTTTATCAGTAGCCTACTTGTCTTCTGTGTTTGCATACTGTGATATTCTGTATTATCTCAGGTTCAAAATACTCCATGTTTTCATCAAATACATTTGAGAAGTATAACTTTTATCGATTTGGGTCACGGCTTGTCATTGAGGGGTGATCGTGGGTCCTGAATCCAGACCAGTTGAAAACCACTGTTATGAACCATAATAATGTTCGATGAGTGTGAAGGGTTAACATCACCAAAGAGAAGGATAGTTGTGAACACTTCAAACACTTTCAAGCACATAAAGATGACAAATGAGGTGTGGTTATGGAGTTAATCCAGAAAGGCCATTAGCACCCACTTCAAACTGCAACAAATAATTTAAGATTTGGAAGAGGATGAAAACTGTTGTGCCGGAGCAGCTGGATGACACCAAGACCAACAAATACTGACACATGGAATACACTGTAAACAAGAGCAGTTCAGGAATAGTTCTTCTGTTACTCTTTTTTTTTAGAAGTTACAAAAGCAGCAAATACTTTAGAAATTTGGCGAAAGATTCTTTTGTCATTTACATTAGTCCGTTCCCTCTATCGCTGACATTTCAGTGTGACCCTTTTAATTCTGACAAGTAGTTGTGTATTCTCCTTCGACTGGATCAAACCAATGTAACTTTTGGTGAATTCATTTGACATTCAGCAAAGTGTCGTTCCGTCTATTTTTAATCACTCCACAGGAGGCTTGACCTTTCATGGACTATGTCCCTGCAGCATAAACACTTGAAGTAAAAAAAAAAAAAAAAGAAAAAGAAAAGGAGGTCTCTGAAAAATCTGTCAGGAGTTTTGACTGCATGGAACTCTGCAGGGAAGCAATAGACAGATTGTAAAAAGAAAAAGTGCAAAAAAAAAAAAAAGGAAAACAAGTAACATCTGTGACATTTAGGATTTAATGCATCTACTTTTCCAAAGCTGTGGAGAGAATATTTTTTGCAGCCAACTTCCACACATTTTTGTCCGTTTACCTGAGGTTACCTTTCCACTGCAGCGTCAGGGCTAAATGCCCGCTTCATGTTATTTAGTTTATTAGATGCTTGATCTACTATCATTACATGCTCACAGTGGCAAACATGATTTGATGGAATAACATTAACATAATTTCCGGCTGTTGTTGCCCTTTGAAGCCCCTGAATATTTAAATGATTTCTGGGGATAAACATGCAAATCACGTCTGATAGTTTAGTAATACATGTAGCATTTTAATGTGATAGATTCTACTAGTCACCATTCCAATGCTTCTGTCTGTTTTCATTTGCAAAGAAATGTAACAGAGGATAAGATCAGTAGCCTCATTTCTTTGCAGAAAATAATTCGTACAAAAGAGAGATTAAGCTTCTTTGCTCAAGCGTCTTCTTAATTCTGTGTCAGTTATGATTCAGGCACAAAAATCTTTGTAGCTGCTCAGAGACGTGCAGAGATTTATAACCAACAATGATCTGAGTTATTAGAATAGCTTACACACAGATTTAAATTTTTTATTCATCATTACCATAGACAAAACAGTGCGATCAACTCTCTAACTTTTATGAGGACACTCGATCAAGATTACAAATGACTCCGGTGCGATTAACTAAACTAACTCCATGTGGCCGATGCGCTGCCAAATACTGTACGCGCAGAAAGAATGCCATATTGGACGAATTAAACATAAGCGATAGATTTTTCAAAGTCGTACGACGTGGCAGATGAAGGGGGTTGAGGCAGACCTTCCCGTATACCGTGACTTCGACTGCAGAGGTCAAACAGCACCTCATTTGATTTACATCCAGCAGCTGCTTGTGAAACCTGAGCAGCATAAAAACCAAAAGCACATACATAGGAACAAGACTGGGCAATATGACCACAATATTGTATTCATATTTGTTCATTTATCGTTATATAGAATTTGATCGTGTTACCGGTTGGAAGAGTATCCCAGGTCTGCCTGAAGGCTCATCAGTTAATCATTAAAATATTAACCTGAGGAAGCACTTTCATCATCTCAATGTAATAACAGATGTAGTACTATGTATTTCAAATAAGAAAAATGCATTAACCCTTTAACCCCTGAGACATTATTCCAGGTAAACGCGCTGCTGTGAATTTGTGTGTTTGTTGTAAAATAAAAAAAATAAATTAAAAAAAAAAAAAAAAAAAAAAAAAAAAGCCCAAATCCACTATTTTTATAGTGAGTCGGTCTCACTCACTACTCTGAGTTTTGCCCTTTATTCCATAGGAGGCGGGGGGTGCACTGAGCATGCTCAGATGTCTATGGAAAGAACACAGTCTATTCTAAAGGGACGTTTTGAATTTTTTCTTATTGAGCAAACGGTTGAATTTCTTTGAATATTTAAAGAAAAACATACATTCAGAATGTTCACCACAGACACATCAGGGGTTAAAGGGTTAACCTAAACGTTAAAAACATGTTCTCGGCTGGATGAGTGTAGTCTTCTGGGACGGTGTACTTGAATGCAACACTACAACTGATGGTGGTTTTGACATCAGACACTATCCGTGGTACCCTGAATGCACCATGAATTCCTTGTTAACTTTTTTTTTTTTCTGTCAACATAGCAAGGAACATAAATTTCAGCTGCACTACGTTGAAGGCTGAATGGAATGATTCTACTGTTATATTTCAGTACAAATACTAGAGTTGAAAAAAAGGTTCAAATGAGCAATGTATCAATTTTTAAGAGAAAATGTCATTTAGTGGTATTTATGAGATACTGTTTCTCGTTAAATCTTTCCTGAGAAGAAAAATAATTTCCCAGTTTATTTCCCCCAGTGTTTTGTAGGTCATCCAGTACATGGTTTAACACAGTGATCACTCTCTCTTTTTTGTTTTACAGTAAGTAATTGCACTGTAACTTTAGGTTTTGTGTTCGTTTGACATGCAGCTAACAGGTAAATGGTTAAAACATGTTCATAATGTTAATTGTCAGTTTTACATTTATATTACTAATGTCCCGATCTGGATTTTTTTGCTTCCAATCCAATCCGATTTTTTTTAGGATTAGTTTTACCGATACCGATGTGATACTGATCTGATACCGACTTTTTACAACGAAATTTTGATTTAAATTTGACGCCATTATCTCTAGGTTATTACACTATTATTTTACCCAGTTGGGTTGAATGTGGAACCAGAACTAAAACAACTATGACACCTTTGACTCTTAATAACTTTAGTATAATTTTTGCACTTTTCAAATTCATACTGTGGGACAAATTAGAACCTTTGGCGAGCTGGTTTTGGCCCGCGGGCCGTATGTTTGCCAACGCTGTAGTGTGTCTATGGACAGGTCCGTCCAGGTATTATATATTATATGGGGGTGTGTTCCATGCTGTCCTTTAGTGATGTGCGGATCAGCTGGTTACATGCGGGTCGGGCTAGGGCGGGTCAAAGAATTTCAGTTTATTTGGGGGTGGGTTGGGTCAGGTTAAATACTTCCACAAAAGCCCCGTGGGTTGAAAAAAACACAACTTGCGCATCACTACCGCAGGTGCATCAGAATGAGTACATGCAGAGTGAAAGTGAAACTTATAGACGCTTTACTAATAACTCTAAGTCTCCTGCTGTTGTGCGGCTCATTTTCCTTTTCCCTGCCTTTGGGAACATTAATTTGGGGGGGCAGGATTTTTTTTACCTCCCCAGAACTGGGTTCGAATCGGCCCGATCTCGTGACTAAATCCAATCCAGTCCGATCTTCTAAAAACTGCTAGATTAGCAGCATATACCGAGCTTTAGATCGGATCGGGACATTTCATATATTCATCAATCATGAAGCGTGGTACACATGTACATGTATATGCAAGGATCCAAATACCTCAGCTTTATGTTTGAGCCAAGAAAAAGTCAGATAAGCAGAAACAGAAGCAGAACATCTGTATAGGAGACCAACACATAATCTAGTTTTACTACCTGATTACTTTGGTGCAAACATTTGAGATTGTCTTATCTTTCACCCCTGAATAGAAGATATATTTGACATTAAATGGCTCTTATTTAACCAGTCACATGCTACGAGTAATAATGTAAAAAACTCCCTTCTATCATTGACAGGCTGAGCTTTGCATAGTTAGAGGTGCATAGTTCAGAGTTCTCAGTTCTTTGGATAAAAGAAAGAATGAAATCAAAGTTTTGACAGATACAAACTAACTGGAATCAGGTGATAGTGAGACAGAGCTGTGGGTTTTGCGGCTGCGATATGAATTATTTCTTCAGTGGAAAAAGTATGCCGTGTGCATCCAAGCGTGGTAAAACACTTCTATGATGAGGTGCTTCAAATTGCGTTTTGTGCATTCGCCGCAGCAGTTTCACAGACGGAGCTGAACACACACACACACACACACACACACACACAGTATTCGCTCAGCAAATATAGACAAATCACTCAAAGGAATCGCAAATATAGCTAGAGGCTGCTTCTGTTATTTCCAAATGACATTAATTTGGCAGGTTATGGAAGACAAATAATGCCTGTGTTCATTTTCTCGCTGTGACGACATTTCACCCAAGTGTAAATGATCAACTTGTGACTTTATTACACACCAAAGCTGGGGCACTGTAATTTTGTAAGACCCAAAACAGGGAAGAAAAACATATGCAAACCAAATAGTGTGCATAAGCAAAAGAAAGCTATCGCTGAAACACTACTTTGTGGAGAGTAAAAGGTTTAATTTAAAGTATAGTGGGAGCATGCTGCTACTATGACTACTGTAAGCCTGGGGTCTGTTAGAACGCTGCACCGATGCTGCTGGACTCCAGAGACACTGGTTTGTCTTTACAGCTCACTGACTCATGTCACAACATTACTCGCAAACACTGCTGACGGAGCGTCAATGTGTGTGTGCCAGAGCAGGGTGAGTTAGAATTAAAGGATAAGACTTCAATTTTCCACCCAAATGGAAGAGGGAAAAAAAAAACACACACACAGAACAAACAGATCAACAACCAGAGAACTGAACACTAAAACATAAGACTCAGATCTCACTTCTGGAAAATCATGTCATGGCTCAGTACAGCTCACACAGTCTGCTTAGACCAACAGATACACCAGCAAGTCATGACAAACTAGGTTTCAGACTCTGTGGGTTACAATCAGCAGCGGCCTCAAAGCAGTGTGGGGCACAATTTGTTCACTTGCTGTAAAAAAAACAACTGAGAGGATCGCTGAAGCTTGATACTTGTTAGTCAACTCTATAAAATCTTCACACTTCAGTTCCAGCTTCCTCCACATTTTCTTTTAATCGCAGTTAAACAGACTTATTCAGTATTTACATGATCTCTACTTAGACGTACTGTACAAGAACATGATGGTGCTTAATTAATTCAAAGTGGCTGTTGACACAGTACAGTGGCACGAAATATCAGTTTGTCTGTTACCACAGAGCCAATCGGAGCCCTCGTTTATATCATGTCTAGACTGGTAACTTGTCACATCCTGAAAAGTACCAAGTCAATCAGATAACAACAGCAGAGATTTAGCTCACTCGGTAATGTATCAGACTGCAATGTGGAAGACTCAGGTTCAGTTCTGGGTTGAAGTAGCTTGTTTATTTATTTTATTCTTTTTTTTAAAGATTTTTAAATGGGGTCAGGAGTGTGTGTGTGTGTGTGTGTGTGGGGGTGCCGGCAGGTAAATCCAACACTGATTTAAATCAGTCGCTGGGACAATTTTCAGAATGCAGAATTCGTAGCACAACACTCAATACATTGAACTGACACAGAACTGAATAGTCACATGGCACACTGCTAGGGATCGGAATCGTTAAGAATTTAATGATTCCCATTCCATTATCGATATTTCTTATTGATCCGATTCCTTATCGATTCTCTTATCGATTCTCACTGGGTGAGGGAATGAAAGAGTACAAACGGGTGTGTTTGCATTAACTGTCTTTTATATTTTCATCTCTGCACAGAAAATAGAACATATACAGTATGTACAAATAATAATAACAGATGACGCCGGGCCCGGTTGGGGGGGGGGCGCACAGTGAAAGTGAAACTAAAGAGGCTTTACTAATTCCTCTATTGCTGCATTTCTACAACGTGGAACCGGTTCAACTCGGCTTGGCTTGTTTCCCATTGTTGTGCACCTCATTTCCTTTCCCTTCTTACCTTCGGAAACTTGTATTTGAGGAGTTACGACGTTTGTTGCCTGCACCAGAACCAGAACTGGACCCGGCTTCACTCTGCCACTACATTCACAAGCGTCGCTAAGTAGCATATCAAATACGTGACATTCCTGTAAATGATTCACATACTGTGGACAAATGTTTGAGGATATTGGAGGGATTCCACCCTTTTGAAGACATGGAAGCTTTGCAAGTTCCAAGTAAAGTGGACCTGGTGTCATCAGTTTCTGCCTCAATGCCATGTTGGCTACGTTCTGACCAAAACAATGCAGTGTACATGTGACGTCATCGCGCATGCACAATGAAGGTGGAATCGATAAGCAGAATTGTTAAGCAGGCAGGAAAACGATTCCAAGGAATCGAGCTACTGGGAACCGGTTCTCAAAAAGAACCGGTTCTCGATTCCCATCCCTACACACTGCTGCATCTAACATGTAGCTCCGCCCACCTTCTCCAACCTCCAGAGCAAAGAACACCATCTACAACAATAATTCCTATTTTATACTACGTACTATCACTAATTTGTCGTTGCTTCCATCAATTACTACAGTACTGTAGTTGCAAAATGCACAACAGAATCAACTGAAGTATACTCCATATATCACCACAGTACTGTGGCCACAAGAGGATAATGAGTTCATGGAACAGTATCCATGATTGGCTCTAGTACAAATGCTAACATTTGATTTGGCTCTGTGGCAATAGACAAACCAATATTTCATGCCACAGTATGAATTAATTAGTTAGTTAATTAATTAGTGTTTAGTTTGTTTCTGTAACCTGTAATTATAGAAATCATTTTATCAGGACAGTGGTAAGAAATCAGCCATCACTGCTGACTCTGTAATTAAGATACAGATCATTAGCCTCAGAGCATAATTACGTTGGCCAAAGTGTGATTTCTGCATAACTTTAGTCTTCTAACACTAACACTGCTGCTTCATTTTCATCATTGGCAATGACCTGAAAAAACATGACTTAGGCATTTATGCTATGAGACTAACGATATGTAGTTGAAGCAAATACATCAGACAATGACAACCAGTGGATTTCTTTGGTAAAATATAAATTATAAGTTATCACTATATCCACAAGCATGATTTCAGTGAATATATTCCTGTGAGAGACATGTCGTCTTCATATGAAGAATGTTTTTACACAGTAAGATAGAGGGTTTTAGGTGCAGACCCCAACTGCCAGTGAAGCTTTTTTTCACAAATATGGCAAAATATTTAAAAACAATGTGATAAACATGACATGCTGCGTACTTTTAATACCCCTCGGCCAAATATAGCGATTACATCTTTGAAAAGACATGTCGTTATTTGACCTTGAAAAAGTAGGTCAAGGTCACCTATTTTCAACAGGCTTCTGCTCCATGCCAAGACGCATCCACAGTATAAATTTGGTGCAGATATTTGAATGCATTCTTCAGATAATGCAATCATGTCGTCGAATGGACAGATTACAATACCCCTCTGACCAGAGTTGACCGAGGGGTAAAAACCCCGGAATATGGTTGAATAACAGACGGAAAGGTGTTACGTAGAAGCAGTAGACTCAGTCACAGTGATGTCAACCATCGGCCTCTGACCTGCAATTACTGAGATGACTATATTTGGACAAAAGTTGGAGCTGTGGGGTGTAATGAGTGATAGGTGAACTAATGCTAAACACTAGCGCATTTGATCTCGTCTCGTCTTGTTGGTCTAATCGTCTAAATATAATATACCACTGCTAGGGCTGCTCGATTATAGAAAAAAAAAATCACGATTATTTTAGCAATAATTGAAATCACGATTATTAAAAACGATTATTTGTTAACCTTAAAGTTGTTTATTTTTTTCTTGCAAAACAATGTAAGATATACTCTTTAAATATAAATAAAGCTTTTAACCATTAAAACAAAGTATTTTCATTTTTGTACGAAACAAAAAAATCTTTGAATGCAAATAAGTGTACTGTAAATTGAAGTATGTTTCCTTTTGTAAACAAATAGTGCACTGGAATTAAACTGCTCTAGACTTGCCATAGAACTGGAGCAATAAAAAAAAAACTCACGTAAAGTGCAAATTATAAATTCAAGTATGTTCAGTGTAGTATGAAACATAGTAAATTCAGTGGCGTGCCGTGAGGTTTAAGTTAGGTTAATATGGGAGTTGCAGCGTAAAGAGATTCGGAGACTGAAGATTGCATTGCGGACGAAGTTGTAGACGGAGTTTTTTTTTTAATGTGTTTTAGTTTTTCATAAGATTATGATAAAGGTCGCGGTGGTTAAATTTTAGATGGTTACAAAGGTTTGCTGTGTTACCGGTCGGTGCGGACACAACTACGAAACACTTTTTGCACATAATGGGTTTTTGCTCTTCGTCTTCTTCATCAAACCCAAAGTGATTCCATACAATTGAATTTGACTTGCCTTTTTTGTTTACCAAGCACTTCTGCTGCGATTCTCCTGCTATTTTTCCAGACCGCTTGGTACAACTTTCCTCTTGGGGTGGACCTGCCAACTAGCTGGCAGCTGTAGCTTAGAGGGGGGCGGGGCAGAGCAGCTCATGGTAGCTTGCGTGCGCGTGAATTAAACAACTCAAAATTAATAATCGTTTTTTCTCGATTACATAATTTTTGTAATCGTTGCGTGTAATAATCGAAATCGTAATTGAATTTCGATTAATTGCACAGCCCTAACCACTGCTATCCTTGTTCACAGCCTTGTCACCTCTCGTCTGGATTACTGTAACTCTCTCCTTTTTGGTCTCACACACAAATCCCTCCATAAACTTCAATTAGTTCAGGACTCTGCTGCTCGCATCATCACCAGGACCCCCTCCGCTCACCACATCACTCCTGTCCTCCAACAGCTCCACTGGCTCCCGGTTATGTTCCGGATTGAATTAAAAATACTTCTGTTGACATTCAAGACCATCCATAACCTGGCCCCTCCATATCTGTCTGATCTCCTTCATGCTGCCACTCCCTCTCGTACCCTCAGATCTTCCTCCTCCACCCACCTCACTGTTCCCTCTGCCCATCTCACCACAATGGGGAGCAGAACACTCAGCCACTCTGCTCTCCAACTCTGGAACTCCTTGCCACCGGATCTCAGAAACATCACTTCTCTCCCTCTTTTCAAATCCAAACTCAAAACCCATCTGTTTAGAACTGCTTTCTCTTTGTGAACGCAATTGCATTGTCCAAATTTTTAACCTGCCCTTTATTCTTTACTCTGTTTTATTGCTTGTTTTATATTTTCCTGTTTTACTGTACAGTGTCCTTGAGTGCCAAGAAAGGCGCCTATAAATAAAATGTATTATCATTATTATTATTATTATTACTATATTGTCGAGGTGTCTGTCAGGAATGAAATGTATTTTATTCAATAAAACTCTCAATAAAATAAAACTGACAATAAAGCTGCATGAAAAGCTGACAATCACAACTGACACTGAAATCTTGTTGATGGGTAATAGTTTACTCATCTAGTGGTCGTGAATGGTATTACACTTTAAGGTACTTCTTAAATATTGAGTCAATTTGTAGAAATTTCATTAAACCATTCATGAAACATCACAATTGATGAATGACATTCTGAAAACATAATGGGTCTGGCCCATGACGAAAATATGACACAGCTGATAAGTACTGACCATAAAAATTGATAAGAAATTCCTCATTATTACCAATATTTCAGTTTTGTTTTCTCACAACTGTATTTTAACCCATAAAGACCCAAAGATCCACCGGCAACCAAAACCATCTACTTATCTAACATGTTATTACCTGTTGATCCACTAATCCTATCAATACATGTAAGTAACTGGTGTAAAACGCAGTGTCGTCTTTTCATGGTCATCAGATATGACCCATTTGGACGTTCAGAGGCTCCGTAGTTACCATGGAAACATCATCATCTTCCACAACATTGATTCACCAGTAAAACCCATGGAGTTGGATCAATGACAGCAGATGGACACACTTGATTTATGTTCAGTTAATGATAGATTTTACTGAAAAAGTCACATTTTCTTCAGTTTTCTCTGTTTATGATACAATAGCCCTCAACTTTAGTTTGAGCTTCAGTGAACATCTACATCAGGGGTCTCAAACTCATTTTCTTTCAGGGGCCACATTCAGCCCAATTTGATCTCCAGTGGCCCCGACCAATAAAATAACAGCATAATAACCGATAAATAATAACAACTCCAAATTTTTCTCTGTGTTTTGGTGCTAAAAACCCCAATTAAATTATGAAAATACTTACTTTAATACACTATCCAAATAAAAAAGATGTGAATGACCTGGAAAAACTGAAATTTCCAACAAAAATAAGTGCAATTTTAACAATACTATGCTTCAACTCCAACTCCAAAAACACTAAACACTTAGTAACAGGCAGAAAATTGTTAAAATTGTGCTTAATTTTCTTTAAACATTTCAGGTTGTTCATATTTGTTCAGATTATTCACATTTCATTGTTACAGGATAGTTTGTATATGTAAATATTTTCATAATTTAATGTTATTTTTTGCTCTAAAAACAAGACAAAAATTTCAAGTTGTCATTATTTACAGACATAATGAAATACAATTTTTTTTTACATCAAACCGAGAAGAAAATATGGAGGTATTTTTTGTAGGTTATTATGCTATTATTATTTTACTGTAGATCATATTGGTCTCTATGTGGAACCTAAACTAAAATTAGTTTGACATGAATTTTTGTACTTTGCAAATTCATCCCATGGCCAGACTGGAACCGCATGTTTGAGACCCCTTATCTACATGATCAGTAAATTGAATACAGGAAAATACCTGATATTCACTTAAAAATGCAAAACACAGTGTATAATATTAGAGAAAATGGTGGTAAATCACATAAGAAAAGTTAAATATAGAGAAAAAACTTTTTGGAATTGCTGCAAAAGTAGTGTGGCTCCAAAATGAAAACACAGCATGGGCTTCTTAAAGACGGGCGCTTTTATTTAGCTTCTCAAACGCCGTGAAAACTAAAAGAAATAAAATACAATTGATTTAGGCACTTAACTGAAGCCTAAACAACATGAAATGTGAATAGCAAAAGGCTATCCTACCTCATGACCACCTGTCACTTCGGAGATTTCAGGTAAACAGTCTTTTCATTTTGTGAATTCTAAATAAACATGTGTTAATTAGAACAAATGTGATTACGAATATACAATGATACAAATGTACACAGTATTACAAGATACCTTATACAGCTAGCTTCCCTTAGCAGCTACTGCAGACGTGGCTTCGTCAAAGGCTTTAGCATGTCTGGGCTAAAACGGAACTTGAATCTTCTCTAACTCTCACCAAGTCTCGCGATAACAACGATAAATAGACCGAAATAAATAAAATGCTTTACATTAACCTCAATATAACAAATAATGCCTCCTATACATGAAACAAAACATATTTTTCATAAATGAAGATAATAACATAATTATAATATTCCATCAAATATTTTAACTCTTAAAACAAAACATAAATTTCTTCCATGCTTACACTGTTACACTGACTCTTACAAGTAGCACTGGGTCTTTATAGGTTAATGCACTTGCTGTTGATGGGTCTGTAAAGCATTTCTTTTAAAAAACATTAATCAAAACTTCTAGTCATATCAAACTTACATTTTCAGTTATAGTATAAAGAACAGTAAGAAGCCTAATGTGCTCTAATTAAATACAACTTCAGATATTATTATAGGAACTTTTTCATCACAAGTTTCTTTCAAAAGTAAAAAAAAAAAAAAAAGAATTCATATGCAGCGATTGTTATTTTTGAGGTCCTTGTAGTCATTTCATTCTAAGTATGTGGAAAATAATCAAAGCCAAACTGCGAGGAAAAAAAAAAAAGATTGTGTGAAAAACAGGAAAATATCATTATTTATGTCTCATTGCACAGTGTAGCCTGAAGTAACAAAATGGAGGCAGAAAAAGCCCAGCTTGTGGGAGAGAACAATTCTTTTCTTTGTCAGCTCACCGTGTTTTAATTATCTGTCTGGAGCCGGTGCTCACATAGAGGTGGCCCTTGAGTTAATGAACCCTTTAAGACCTTTTCCTTAACAATGAGGAAAAACGAGACTGAAACGTCCTAATAACAGTCTTTAGTTTTGTTTTTTTAATCAACACCACTCTGCGTCTGCATAACATTTAACAAATGTAATTTTTCAAGTCTACAGAACTTCAGAGATTCCCATACAGAAAACACTTTAATTAAATGCACCAGTGCTTTGCATATGACAATACTTTATTTACACAGTTTGGAGGATTATTTAATACTTTAAGGGAGGTTACACAGATTATGCTGTTCACATGTTCACAGGAATAATCTGATTACCCCAGAAATCGGATATAAATATCGTGTTGCCCGGTATTTTGTCATCTTCAATAAGTTCTTGTTCTATCTGCATATTTCCCCTCAGACATTGTTGTGTCATTTCCTCTTGATGTTTGCTTTAGTCCAGTATTACCACAGAATTAAACAAAAACAGGTAGTTTTCTACAGTCAGTTTTATAGTTTTATGCTTAAACAAAAATCAACCTTTGTAACATAAGGGAATATGAATTTCAGCTGTATAATATGGTAGTTACAATTCTTATTTACAGTTAAATTTTCATTGGCTATTACATGGTATTGGTTTGGTAATTACATGGTATTTCTACTTTGTTACCTATGTATAACTAAACTATTGTCCTGGTTATTACTGTGCTGCAAATAACATGCTACCAAAACAGTTTGCAGTTTGTGGTGTCACTGGACAAAAATTCCCTTATTCCCTTTTTTCATTACCCTTCTCTCCTTGGTTTCAGCTGCTGCAGCTTTAATATTTGAACTCATTTATTCTTGCTTATTCAATTACTTGTGCATAATTTGTTCCCTTGTTGTTTTTTGTGTCATCTCTCATTCATATGTCGCACCTGGGTCTTTACCACCAGACAGTGATGAGAATTCATTGTGTTCAATTATTTATGTAAATATTACAACCCAAAAAGACAAGGAGTCACAATCTGGAAGTAAGAGCTTTCTCCTTTCAAGGCAAGGTGGACACAAAAAATATTTTTGTAGTTTGCACAGAGTAAAAATAAATGCCAAGGAAATATCATGAGAAAAAAATGGGAGTGAAGGACAACCAGTCCTTTAAGACATGTCTTACAGACAATGTACTACAGTTATTACTTGGTAAAAGTCCACATCATGATTATGGGAATCTGCATTTGCTCAAAGCCTTGAGGAAGAATATGCTAACTTTATCTTGTCAGCTTCGCTTACATCCATTGTTGGGTGAAAAAACAGCTTGGTAAATAGTACATCTACATCATATTCAGTGTCCTTGTGGACCTTTCTATCTATTGAAGCGGCAAAATGGAGAGCAAATTTTGTTTACATCTGCGGGGTATTAAAGTGGTGTCTCCATGTGGACTGACAGTATTGTTAAGTATGAAGATGTCAAACATCAAAGCTAGGAGGCTTATCTACCCCTGTGTAATCATTAGAAATTAAGCCCAGTGAAAAAGAAACTTAAGAGAAAAAGAATGTCCAGGGAGGAATCTGTAAACAGATAAGAGCAAAGCTCTGAATACGGCTGAAAAACAAGGAGACAGTAGCACCATGACGACTACGTACCCCTGCTGTTTTCCCTCCGACAGATCAAAGACAAGAGGCTGACGTATCCGCCCGGCACAAAATGACTTATAATGAGGACAGACAAGTAAAACACATGCACATGTGGGCAATATTTGTGAGCTACGACTCAATTCGAAGACGTTTCGTTTCTGTTTTATGACACAAATACAAGACGTGTGATCTTATTCTCATAATGCCTCAGCAGTTAAGTTCTGTATCGACCAGAGGGAACAGGGCTAGTTTCCATGATAGCTCTGTTAGCTTAGCTCTGTTTTCAGGCAGAAAAAGCCACATTAAAAACTACAAATCACCTCAGTTTTCAACGTGATATCATGAAATTGCGTACATATACAAGCCACTTTTAACTGGCGCATTATAAGCTTTCCGTGTGTATGTTCACGTCATGTCAAATACCACACACTGACAGTTCAGGTTAGGGTTATGATTAGGGTTGGGGGTTACGGTTATGTGAACTGGAGATCTTAGCATAAATTGACATATGACCGAATGGCGTTGAATAACATACAAAAGGACGAAAATGCATACATACAGCATGCCAAATGCCGTAAGAACTGGTGTGACATACGTACAATGTGATTTCATGAGATCAGTCTCCAGTTTTTCATCTGATTTGTATTTGATCTGTTGGGAATCGTCCAAATAAGGTCAGAACTGTCACAGTTTAGTCTGAACTATGTATCAACAAACAGCAAATCAGCAAAAATAATAATATCACATAACTTTATACCTTGATCAGCCTCACAATCAAACTCACACATGTAGAAGAAACGCTGTGATTTCAGCATCAAACTCTTCATTTCGAGCTGTGTCCAGTGGTGACAACTATGGCCTCTATTTTTATCACTTTGTTCTTTAGATTCGAAAAGTTGTTTCTTAGTGGTTCAAAGGCCACATGGTGTTACTTTTCCTCAGCATCAGAGACTGGCAGAGTGACTCACTACTGCCTCTAGTGGTCACATAAACCCCCCATCACTCTGAATAAGTGCAAGTCACATCTGTATAATCCAAAACACTGGCATCATTGGCAAACCTTCACAGCTATTCTAAACACTCTAATGATAATTTAAGACATTAGTTCTATATTTGAAAGTACAGATACTGCATATAGCCCCTTTAAGCTACATATATTCTTTCAATAACCTCTTGGAATATGCACTGGGAAATGCATTCTTTGAAAATTACCTTTTTAGAGATATATGGATCTCACACGACAGTAGTGGTATAGTTTTATGATCTTACAGAATACAATGCTTAACTATAGATTAAAGTACGAACAGCTGCAGTTCACATCTCTACAGTCTAATACAATGGCATCTTTAGAAACACTGTAGTGATACTTTTCTGTAATTAAAAAAAAAAAAAAAAAAAAAAAGTGGCCTAAAAATAATTTGATCCAAATAAACCAAACATTTAAATATATCTTTTCATTACCCACACCACTCTGAGTTTGACAAAATACCTGGACCTTCAGGACTTCAGATGAGGTCTTTAAGGGGGTATTCACACCTACTTTGTTTGGTCCGTTTAACTCTTTAAGTGCCAGACAGTTAAGGGGCTAATAAGCCTTAAAAGTGCCACAGAATTTGGCCGTTTTTCAGTATTTCGCGTCGTTTTTATAATATTTGAAGAATCCTGCAGGAAACCGCTCGGTAACATCCGACCGATTGCTGATCAGATCCAAAACGCACCGGACGCAGGCGATTCATTATTGATCGTAATTTGCATAATTCATAATAATAATAATAATAATAATAATAATAATCTTTATTTATATAGCACTTTTCATACATTAAAAACTGTAGCACAAAGTGCTTTACATATCAGTTTAAAAATCAGTACCGCCCCACACCCACACCCACCCACTCACCCGCACACACACACATATACATGCAAACCCACATATACATGCAAACCCACAAGCTCACACATACTTAAGAAGACTGACTGAGCACGGGTAGACCAGAACAAAAATGTACAAGTAAAAGTAAAACATCAGTTTAGGAGGCGCTGTCTCAGGGAGCCATCCGCACCAGGAGGCAGCCGCCGACCCCGGCGACCAGGCACCAGCAACACAGCCCCGCATCCCAACTAGTGGGAGAGGGCCAACTGGGACCCCCACCCACCAGAAAGGAGCGGACCCCAGTGAGAGAAGGCGTCACAGCCCCCGGAGTCCACAGCCGCCCCCCGGCATGGAGGGCTCCCTCTGATGAAACACAGGAGAATAAGAAACATTAAAAAGATATAAAAATATTATTTGGTCGCGTGACCTCAAATTCCCGTCTGCTTGGTCTCAAAAGGGGGACACAGAAAGAATGTCATCGAAATGTGAGAAAGAAATGGGGGTGGATGGTTTGTTTGTACACAAATGTGGCGTGTTCTCCAAAGCCGATCTCATCGGCCCGTGGCACTTTACAGGTTGTTTTCGTAAAGCCGATTTAATCGGCCCATGGCACTGAAAGTGTTAAAATGGACCAGAGTTTGTTTCCCCAGAAAATCCAGACTGATTTTTAGGTGTGAATACAAACATGCATACTCTGATTCATATCAAACAAGCGGAGGTGGTCTCGGTCCGCTTCCAAATAAACTCTGGGCCGGTTCACTTCTGGTGTTAATATAATCGGCCTCGAGCCAAAACAAACTGAGAAACCATGTGCCTTTTTGTGCTTGACGAGCCACTGTAGGCGCTGGAAGTAGCCGAGCCATACGGGTAGTCAGAGCTAATAGCATCAGCCATGAGCTGTGGACAGACGTGGTGCAATGAGGAGACTGAATGTCTGATTGACATTTGGTCACATGTCCATATTACAAAACTGGCTCTGAATCAGCTGTTCTTGACAGTTAACATTATATTTTTTAATGTGTGTCTGTAAAAATAGAATACATATTCCAACAACAGATAACTGCACATAGGGTCTCCATGTTTGTTTTCATCAACACCTGCTGTCTCGGATTCATCCTGCCCCTGGCTTTTCTGTCCAATGCCAGCGCAGTTCGTCACATGCGTGCTTCTGTTTACACATTTTGGTTCACTAGCAAAAAGTGCAATGAGAATTCGATCTGACCCAAATGAAAAAATTAAAGTCTGCATTCAATCCAAATCAAATAAGCGGACCAAAGGACTTTCCAGGTGTGAATACACCCTAAATCAGGGGTGTCAAACTCATTTTAGTTCAGGGGCCATATGCAGCCTAATACGATATAAAGTGGGCCAGACCAGTAAAATAATATATATATACAGGGTGGGGAAGCAAAATTTACAATGAACATTTAGTTGTTTTTTCTCAGCAGGCACTACGTCAATTGTTTTGAAACCAAACATATATTGATGTCATAATCATACCTAACACTATTATCCATACCTTTTCAGAAACTTTTGTCCATATGAGTAATCAGGAAAGCAAACGTCAAAGAGTGTGTGATTTGCTGAATGCACTCGTCACACCAAAGGAGATTTCAAAAATAGTTGGAGTGTCCATAAAGACTGTTTATAATGGAAAGAAGAGAATGACTATGAGCAAAACTATTACGAGAAAGTCTGGAAGATACTATTAAAGAAGAATGGGAGAAGTTGTCACCCAGATATTTGAGGAACACTTGCGCAAGTTTCAGGAAGCGTGTGAAGGCAGTTATTGAGAAAGAAGGAGGACACAGAATAAAAACATTTTCTATTATGTCAATTTTCTCGTGGCAAATAAATTCTCATGACTTTCAATAAACTAATTGGTCATACACTGTCTTTCAATCCCTGCCTCAAAAGATTGTAAATTTTGCTTCCCCACCCTGTACATATATATATATATATATATATATATATATATATATATATATATATATATAATAGGATAAGAACTTTTGAGTGAAAAAAGTAAATTCCGTAATGAAAATGTTTAAATCTATGAACTGTACTTGAACATAACATGAACAAATATGAACAAACTGAAAATTCTTAAGTAAAATAAGTGTAATGTTAACAATATTACGCTTTAGTTTATTATTTATACATGTGCATCACAACTTACTGATCACAGTGGATCTACAAATACATAAAACATTAAATAACAGGGAGAATATTATTAAAATTCCACATACGTCTATTAAGACATTTCAGAATATTCACATTTTTTGTAAAAGGTTATTCTGTAAATGTAAACATTTTTATGAAATGTACATTTTTTTACACTAAAACAAAGAGAAAAAGCAGCAGTTTTCATTATTTATAGGTTATTATGATGGTATTTTACTGGCCTGATCCACTTTAGATTGAACTGACCTAAAATGGTTCTAACATCTTTGATCGTTAATATTTTCAGTGTGATTTTTGCATTTCACAAATTCATGTTTGACACCTGTGCCCTAAATGATACTGTGACTGATACACACTATTATGAATTACCTACAAATTACCAAGGGCGTTGCAATGGAAGCAATAAGTCTTGGTGTTTAAATGTTAACTTGGATATTGACTATTTTAAGACTAGATTAAATACAAGTATTCAAACCCTTTTTAAGCAGCTATGAAGTGTATTGCAGGTCACGGCTCTGACTCAGCTCCCTCACATTCTCTCTGTTTGTGCTGAGTCAGTCCCGCCTCTATTGAGTTTTCCCTGCACGTCCACTGGGTGATTTGTTGTGAATAGTTCAAATTTAAGAAACAGCCTGAGGCATTGTTGAAGTATCTGTCTGCACCAGTAGACACCTGAGGGGAGGTGGGTGATCCCTGTCAGCGTCACGTCTGCAGGATCTGTCACCGAACTGTGTAGAGTAATGTGATAGACCCTCCAGTGATGGACGAGTAAATAACTGTTAACCTACAAAGCAAAAACAAAAACTGAGTGCCTCTAAATATTACATATGTTCAGAGATAAATATTGACACAACAGCTCTTCTGTATACCTGTACACCTAGCACATCATTAATAACACAGGAATGAATGAACAGATGATGAATGATTATCTGTCTGTGTCGAGTAGACAAATCGAAGTGCGGCGTAGTGACAGCAGTGTTGCTTTAAGGTCTCCCGTGGCGACCACAGATAGAATATCTGTTCCCTCATGTGTTGGTTTGACCGCCTGCTAGTCTACAGCTCTACTACAGCAGAGGTCCATATGTCCCACAGTCACTCGAATGTGGAGATAAAAATGATTTTATGTTTAAAGGGGCACAGAAAAGAGTTTTTCAATGTACGACGGCACATATTTACAATAATTTTATCATTTCTGTAGCGGATTTTGTATATTAACTCTTATGTTTATTGATCCAGAAAAGAAAGAATCATAGAAAATGAGTCAGGAGTTTGTTTCACTATAGGGTCAAAACACAGTAATGTCACATCAGAGAGCAAACTTTAACTGATTACCATTTCAATGTTTATTTCACTATAAAGTAGCTCCTTGTTTTGGATAATTGCTTACGGTCCAACTAAAGCAAAAATGAATTTAAAGTAAAAATGTGGGTCATTTAGCAACACTGGTCTGTCAAATTGTCTCTAAAATGTCCAGTCAGAGAAATGTTGAATATTGTGTTTTGACCCTATATGTCAGGGGTCTCAAACATCCAGCCCAGGGGCATTTGGCCAAAGGTTCCAATGCGGCCTGTGGGATGAATTTGCAAAGTGCAAAAATTCCACAGTCAAGGCTGTTGAACTCATTTTAGTTCAGGTTCCACATACAGACCAATATGATCTCAAGGAAAATAATAGCATAATAACCCACAAAAAATAATCACTCCATATTGTCTTCTTGGTTGGATGTGAACAAATTACATTATGCCTATAAATAACGACAACTTCAATTTTTTGTCTTTGTTTTAGTGCAAAAAATAATATTAAATTATGAAAATATTTACATTTACTTACTATCCTGTAACAATAAAATGTGAATAACCTGAACAAATATGAACAACCTGAAATGTCTAAAGAAAATTAAGTGCAATTTTAACAATTTTCTGCCTGTTACTAAGTATTTAGTGTCTTTAGTGTCTTTGTAGATCTGATCCATGATGCATATGTAGAAATGATAAGTTGAGGCATAATACTGTTAAAATTGCACTTTTTTTTTTTTTTTTAAAGAAATTTCATTTTTTTTCAAGTTATTCACATCTTTTTTGTTTGGATAGATAATAGGTTTTTTTTTTTTTACACCAAAACAAAGAAAAATTTGGAGTTGTAATTATTCATAGGTTAATATGCTATTATTTTACTGGTTCGGCCCACTGGAGATCAAATCGGGCTGAATGTGGCCCCTGAAAAAAAGATGAGTTTGAGACCCCTGCTATATGTAAACTAGGGACTGTAAGATTCTCCAGTTTGTATCAGTCCATTCATAAAATGTTCAAAGATTCAAGTGGCCCAAGTGTGCATCTGATACAACTTTTGGGATGAAATACAGACGTGTTGTATCTCTGCATCGTGTTCTTTAAACCGTGTCTCCAGTGAGTCTGTCATCTTCGTTGTTGTCGGTAGTCGGTGAACTATTCTCACCAAGTCTTCAAACGATGTGAGTGAGTGGAAACAAACCTTTCGACTGCTACAGAGGCTGAGGTGTCTTATAAATGTACAACTGGAGACAGAACAGGAAAGAGGAAGTGGTTTAAAGTAAGGCCTAGTTTGATTTGATGTCCTGTCAGATACTTTTTTGAGGAAAAAGTTGGTGAAAAAAGTAGAACGAGATACTGAACTCCAGTACTAGAGAAACAAATACAGTATGTGATATTTTTTTAAGGTCACTTATAGTTTGCTATCAGAAAAAAAAACAAATACATCACATTAAGCTACATACTGATGCATAGATCTGTAACACAGGGTGTCCATAAAGTCTCTTTACAATTGAACTAATTTATTACAAAAGCAAATGAATAGACAAGTCTGTGGAAATTATTCCAAAATGAAAAGCAGATATTGAAGGTTTTTTTGCCTTATTTAATCCACCACTATATGGACACCATGAAGCACATCCAGACGGTTCTGGATTTGTTTCCATGTTGTCGGTATCATAGACTCATCAATGGTTTCAAACATCAGTGATCTTTTACTTCAGGTCGTTGATGTCCCGTAACGTTGTTCGATACACGATATCTTTAACATAACCTCATAGATATAAATCCAGGGCAGTGATATCTGGTGAATGAGGTGTCCAGGGAATTGAACCATCCCTTCTAATCCACCGGTCTGAAAATGTTTGATTTAGGAACCCACCAACATGCAGTCCCTAATGAGGTGGTGCACCATCTACCTGCAAAAGGATGGATGGCTGGAGGTCATCCAGTTGTGGTGACACACACTCAGTCAAAAGGTCAAGGTGAACATAAGCAGTAATTGATCTGTCATTGAAGAAAACTGGACCAATTCAATACAAATGCAATGCAATTGAAAACTTTGATAACCACTGAGTACATAGAACAAATCTGATTAACATATCTCATCAACTGCTTTTGTAATAATTTTTTTTAATTGTAAGCGACTTTGTGGACACCCTGTACAACAGACCACTGATATTCATGGGATACACAGCCATGATATAAACTTGATTAAATAACAGTTTTCATTAGTCGCTTTTCCATTGACCCTCAAGTTGTGCAACTATAACTTGCGTATAAAAATTTACCTAATAGAAAACCACAATTTCGCCGAAACTCATTTTTCGATTAAAAGTTTGTGCGCTGGCAAGAAGTGGTTTTTAGGTCGTAGCGCAATTGGTATACCCCACAAAACTGCAATGGAAAGACCTTTTTTCGCAACTAGAGTCATGTGAATAAAACAAACCGGATGTTGACAGACGTTACAACAAAGAAAGAAGAAGAGTTTTAAAAGAAACATGGCGCGGTATGTGTGGACACACCAGGAAACTGAATCAGTTTTTAATTTAGTTTGGAATAGAGGGGTAATATATAATAATAATGAATATATCTGTAAATCAACACGACATTTACGTTCGTCGCCATGTTTATGGAATGACTTCTTGTGTCATCTCGTGATAATAAATAAACAAATCATCGCATTTGTGATTTAATGGAAAAACCAGCATTACAGAAAGCACTTCCGTTTTTTCAACCTTTAGTAAATATAGGTAAAGTTTTGCGCAGATGTCCAATTGAAAAGCGACTATAGTAACAGCATCAGTCTCTGCTGTAGCTCAACCTCTACTTTTCCTGAACACCACACAAATCCAAGGTCTTACTGCTAACACTCCCTCACAAAAGAAGCTCTAAAATCACATTTTGGATCTTAACAGCAAAACTTTCAAACCAGTGACAGCTTTACAATCCTATTACCCGTCAACATGTGTAATAAAAGACACTGTACTGATTCTGTTTCAGTCAGTAACTCGAACAGCTCGATTCTGTAATCACCCTTGTCATAGAGCAAGTTCACAGTTGGGAAATCGAAAAGTGATCTCTCAGTTGAAGTGTCTCAATCTATTGTGATTGACTGCTTATTCCTCTTCACTCTGGCCCATGGAGATTTATGGCCAAGTCAAGTGGTCTGGCTGCCAAGCTATTACTGTCAAGTGGATCCTATTGCACCTCTTTGTCACTCTAATACTAGAAATTTGGTTATCATTAGATGAATGTCAAATGGGATTAGGGCTTTCATTTATTTTGCGCAACACCCCCCAGTCCCTCTAAACCTATTTCTGGCAACTTCTCCCATGGCTGCTGGTGTGTTCATCCGCTCCAGGACAACAAAGCAGCTACAATACCAGAGGAAAAGGATGCCTTTTCCTTCCATTAGCTGGGCATGAAGGCAACAAACTGAAAAGTGGGTGACCCTGGGTTTGGAGAATCTGGAATGAAGAAATTATTTCAGTAGGACTTAAATAACTGTATGTCACACCGGGGCTCTGATGACTCCATTTGCCAAAAGGTTTAAGACACCCAACCTATCACATGTGAGGTGTGTGACCTAAAGCTGGTGTGTGTGAATAGTGGTTTTCCTTTATTTATTTAAAGGTGGGGTTGGAGGTGCTGGAAAAACGGTTCGAGCAAGCAACATTTTGAAAATACACAATTCACAAGTCCAAACCCCTTTCTTCAGACTTCCCCCCGACGCCACAACTCCAGAGGAATGCGCAATGTGTGTTCCCAAGGGTTCACGACACCCCACCCCCCAACAACACCCCACTCTTACGATTCACCCTGCCCTCTGTGAATCTGTGCGTACCTCTGAATTCAGGTCTGTATCTGTATATCAGTATGTTAGATTAGAAGTTGGACTTTTCACTTGCTGTTTTGATACATGTTCTAAATAATGTCGGGATAGATAGATAGATAGATAGATAGATAGATAGATAGATAGATAGATAGATAGATAGATAGATAGATAGATAGATAGATAGATAGATAGATAGATAGATAGATAGATAGATAGATAGATAGATAGATAGATAGATAGATAGATAGATAGATAGATAGATAGATAAACTTTATTGTCTGTCACAAGTGACAGAAGTTCTTCTTTGAAAGGCTTGGCTTGTATACAGCAACACACTAAAGACACAAACATTTAAACAAAACACATTAAAACAGCATTCAGGTGCAATCATGCTAAAAATGAGGAGGGGTGCAGTTAAAAACAGCAAAGTGTTCATTTTAGATTACTCAGTGTAGTTATTGTGGAGGGAATCAAGGATTTTTTATCGATGTTCTTCCAGGCTAGTGGAACTTTACAGCATTTACCTGATGGCAGCAGCTGGAAGCAGTGGTGGAGGGGATGGGAGGGGTCTTCTGTGATCAGGGTGGCCTTCCTGGTCACAGACCGACTGTACAGTTCTGAGAGGGGGGTTTGTGGTGTTTTGATGATTTTGCTGGTCTGGTTAACTGTGCGGGAGAGTTTGGTCTTGTGTTTGTGTTAGGGATGCACCAATCCGATACCAGTGTCAGGCGTCAGCTCCGATACTCAGTGTTTGTACTCGTATTCGTACTCGTAAAAGTAACCCGATACAAATGCACCGATACCACTTACGGCCGCGTGACATTCACAGTTCAGTGCAGCAGGTATGTGGCGGTGGAATAATGTGTGGGGAGTATGAAGAGTGTGGAGATTTTTCAAAATAAATGACGGTGATTAAAGTAACGCTGACTGACAGTAATGTTAAAGACACAAACAGATACGGACGCAGCGTTCTGTCCATCCTCTGCGTACATTCCATCTGTTTTCCAGGTGCTGGTGGATGCGTACCCAGACGGAGAATACCAGCGGGAACCGTGGAGGTAGAGGATCTGTTCAAAGAGCGACTGTGTGAGTTAGAGAAAAACTACTGACAGATTTACAACTACCCAGGGCTGGGCCGGTTTCCATCCTACTTATAATACTATGGGAGTACGGAGCGGTGCGGACCGCCACCAGCGGAAGTGAAAACGAAACTTATTGCTCATTTCTCTTTTCTCTACCTGCTGAAGCTTCGCTTTTAAACCTGACCAGTGAAAATGCTGCAATATTAGTGTCACATTAGTGTTGCCTCTGTCGTCTCCATGTTTGTTATTACTGACTTTGTTCTTCTTCTTCTCAAAAAACTTAACTCTTCTTCATGGTATTTGTCCAGTATGGTTAATTCAGAGCAGCGCCCCCTGGTGGATTAATTGACAAACACTCATTCCAGCACATTAAATGTCAGTAGCAGCACTTTGCTCCAGTCAGACTAATGACAACGACAATAAAGCACATTTACAAAAGGAACTAAGAACTGGAATGGGATTATTAAGTACTTGTATTGGTACTCAGTATCGGCAAGTACTCAAATGTAAGTACTCGTACTCGGTCTGGAAAAAGGTGGTATCGGTGCATCCCTAGTTTGTGTGTGTAAGAACAGTAAGAACAGCTGATTGCACTGAGACTGATGTCAGGCTAACAGCCCACTAAAGTTTGCTTTGAACGCTGTCATCTGTGCATTTCACTATTATGTTTGTCAGCAGAACAGCCCTAATTCATACCTATCTGACTAACGTTACATTTCCTAGTGATTTATGTTAGTGACAAAACAGTCTGCTAGTGAACTTTCCATCCTAATATAATTAATATAGCCAAGCTCTGGCTCCATTTCCTGTACCAGTGCTCCAAACCTCAGAACGCACGATTGATGCACAAAGAGGGGTTCATACAGAAGGGGGAGGGACAAATGGCAGTTGAGTTTGATAGACATATCACCGTTCAATCATTTCGATGGGCCGGTTAAAATGATTGGATGGTGTTTTTTCAGTCCTGTCCACTCCACAGGTGACTAAAATTTCTTACTATTGTGTTAGAGCATTTAATTAATTGGTTGTAATTGGGGTGTGAAGGGGATTTTAAGCAATATAGTAAAAAATGCTCCAGGAAAAAATCTCCTACCCTACCTTTAAGGAAAACGGTGAGTCAACAAAAAAGTATCTGAGGGTCAGCTGTGATAAGAGCAGGTTCAACTCACTCTAAATCACGGGTGTCAAACATGTGGCCCGTGGGCCAAACCGGGGATGAATTTGCAAAGCACAAAAATTACACTGAAGATATTTACAGTTAAGTGTGTTGAACTCATTTTAGTTTAGTTTCCACATACAGACAAATTGTGACCTCAGGTAAAATTATAGCATAATAACCTATAAATAATGACAACTCCAAATTTTCTTGTTGGTTTAATGTGAAAAAATAATATTCACTCATTCATTCATCATCTGAACCCGCTAGGGTCACTGGAGCCTATCCTTGTGACTTATGGGAGAAGGTGGGGTACACCCTGAATGAGCTGCCAGTTTGAAAAAATAATATTACATTATGAAAATATTTACACTACCAGTCAAAATTTTGGACTCACCTGGTTTTTCTTTATTTTCATGACTATTTACATTGCAGATTCTTCAATGTAATAGCCACAATAGCCACACTTTGCTTTTATTACCACTTTGCACATTCTTGGCATTCTCTCGATGATCTTCATGAGGTAGTCACCTGAAATGTTTTCCAAAAGTCTTCAAGGAGTTCCCAGTGATGCTGAGCACTTGTTGACCATCTGTGGTCCATCTCGTGCCATTTAAATGCAAAGGAGAGTCCAAACTTTTGACTGGTAGTGCACATTAACAAACTAGACTTTAAAAATTACATGTGAATAACCTGAACAAATACGAACCTGAAATGTCTGAAGAAGAGCTATTTTAACAGTATTCTGCCTGTTCCTGAATGTTTTGTGTATTTGTAGACATGATCTGTAATGCAGAAATATAAATGATAAGTTGAGGCATAATATTGTTAAAACTGCGTATGACGTTCATCACCAATTTTTCATGAAATCTGTAAAACCGGAGTGAAAAAATTTTTTTTGATGTCGCAAAAAAAAAAACAAAAAAAACACTAGGTATGTACAAGATACTGAACTCCAGTACTAGAGAAATAAATACAGTACGTGAAGTAAAATTAAGGTTTTTTTTAGTTCGCTTATTATTTGCTATCAGAAAAAAAACAAAGAAATCAAATTAAGCTGTATATTGACATAAATAGATAAATAGATCTGTAGTTTCTCTGCACTCATCTATGTGTATGTGTTCCAGTCAAGCTATAATACTTGGTCAATACTTGTGATATTCTGCTAACTACAGTATTCACACTTGCAGCACGAATGTTAATTATGATGTATAATCCCTGTCAAATGGTAATCCCCTCTGGCCTGTTGCGATGCTCACGGAGAGCGACAGCAGGCCACAACAAAGAGAACGTTCTGGACAGTGATGTGCCCTCATGAGACGCGCAACTAATGACTGGCTTTAGTGTGGAGTCGAACAGAAAAAACAGAGCTTGTGTGTATATATGTGTGTGTGTGTGTGACATTAACCAGTGCTTCTCAGGAGACGCAGACCGACAGCATGCGTTCGCTGTGCCAAACCAATGCAGTGAACCACAACCACAACACATGCTCAGGGATTAGCACCCTGCTACTTGGAGACAGACACGAAGGAAGTGTGAAAAGTGTGGACAGAAGGGAGATCAGTGTAGACGTGACGTACAGAACATCAGGACTAGTATTAGTTTGTATGTTGTCATCCATTATGTTTGTGTCTGTCTGAATGTGTTTCTTTATCACGGTGTTTGCTCTTTATCCAAATAAAAATTCCAAACTTTTTAAAAACTATTATCTGTTTCTCACCTAAAATTAAAAGTAAACAAAATGAACACTTAGCAGCCATATTAGAGACTTTGTAATCACATGGATTCACATGTTTTGGAAATGCACAAATATTCAACCCTTCTGGGGGAAGGTTCACTCAGCTCTCTGTGATGTGTTGAGATATACAATCCCAAATTCTTGTCTTGTTCTTTACCTCGGACATTTGGAAGAAACAGTGCATAAAGGAAATGGATATCTTGTCAAGATCCTCCTGGTGGAAGGCCATTAACAAAGAACTGACTTAAGACTGATGCACCGTCTTATAAACAATGGCTTTCAATCATAGATGATATACTTGTCATGGAACATCTTACATATAAACTGAAGTTGAAAGAAAATCTCTACAAAAAACTGTGGGAAATGGCTGACATTCAGGGAAAAATGTGTCTATTAAGGAACCAAAACACATTCTGACACAAACACAGGCTGTTCTTTTCATTTGTTTGTTTTCTGTTCTTTTGTGTCTTTTCTTGCTCCTCAACGTGAGGAGATTGGATTGTATTATACTGATAAAAATGTGGGAAAAAAAACCCCCAAAAAACTACCATCTTTTTCTGTTTCTATCCCCAGACCTTGACTTTAAGTACTTTTATACTTGTGTGCCATCTTTTTTGATTGAGGTTGTACCTGTTGTGTGTAGTAGAAAAGTTCATTTTTCATAAATGTATGCATGAATGAATAATTCGCATTAAATTATGTTTTACTGACAGAAACGTTTTCAGAACATATGAAAATCACAAAAGTGCATGAATATCACACAAACAAGTTTCACTAGAGCACAGCCAGGCATATAAAAGCATGAATGCATAGATGAGTGAATGTCATGTCTTCTCACAGGTTCCTACAAATGTAATGTTTGCTTCCTGGATTCAAACACATGATGAATGACGGCCTCCTCAAGTTGAACACATCAGCTACACAAGCACTGATTGGACATCATTCCAGTACCGACAGGTTAACGAAATCATATCAAGTTTTTTATATGCTTTCTTCATGTATTTCTTCAAGATTATGTGCCTTTGGACATACTCTAAAATTCAACTAAGAGAGAAACTTTTTTTTATATTTTATCAACCCTATAATGCCAAACGTATCATATTTGATACCTGAGTTTTGAAGCCCTCTACATGATCAGTGTGATGTTTTTTTTTCTTGAAAAGCCTGATGTATACAATTAGATACATGCAATACATGGATAATCCACCAGGGGGGAGGGATTCATTCACCAGAGGCCTTTCCAGTGACACTTCAAGACTGTCATTAATGAGGAAGGAGGCAGAACATTGCCAATTTTGAAAAGGAATTACCAGTTTGTTAGATATGTTTGTGTTATATTATGTTTTTGTCTGTTCAAAAATAATAACATTTGAGCATTAAGACCTGATGTACCAAATATGATACAAATGGAAATTCATGGAAATTGATATTTGAAAACATTTTTGGAGGTTGTTCAGAAGGACCAATAAAGGCTCCAGTTTCAAAGAACTGGAATTTTCTGTCAATGATTTAATGGTTCAGGCTTTACAGGGTTAATACTGTTTGACAAAATTCCAGACTTTTCAAGGTCTGGAAAACAGTGTTTCAAAATTCCATACATTTGAAGACTTTCAAGACCTGTGCAAGCACACTGATGCATACATTTCTGAAAGCAGATTGTTACTGCCAATGCAGCTTCACATTCCTATCATACTTCCAGCTTTGAAAAAAGCCTGAGCCACTCTCTACAATACCATCACACACACACACACACACACACACACACAAACACACACACACACACAAACACACACACACACACACACACACACACACACAGATAATCAACTCATCACACTGATGTGGATCGACCTTAACAATTTCAAGACTCGAATCAAACAGAGAAAGGAGGAAATGATCATTCCCATCCTTCTGATTTCATCTGATTGGGACATGAACATATATACCAAATCTAACATCACATATTCAATCATAAGCACCGGCAAATTGTATAGAACACTGGAAGTAGTTGTTAGCGTTGCAATTTAAAAAGGCATGCAATCACTTACACACAGCCGTCAAAGAAAAGGAGGCAATTAGAGACGAGACAAGTAAAGAGGAGAAAAATGGAAGGAACGAGAGGCAAACGGAAAAATATACTGGTTGATTGAAAAAGTAAATAGTGGTAGTTTGGGCAGTGAGAGGAGTTAAAAGACGGTGGCCTTCATTAGAAATGCCGTCCCGTGGATGCTCCCCTGCCTGCAGCGTTGCCTCTCAACAGCTGTCACGGGTGAACTTTCTGGCAGTGACAAGATGGCCACAGATGGGGTTCACGGTATTATTCTAACACTGCGCTGCCATCGAAAGCTGCACTGAGCCCCCTGGAGGGAAATATGCGATTTGTGATACTGGCTTGTATACATAAAAATTGGCTTAATGTGACCAAGAACAACCAACAAAGTGTTATATAAACCTATAACAGTTTTATATAATATGCGCAATAACCTATCATTATTTTACACAACAGAGAACAGCTGATTCTTCCCAAATGACTCTGTTGTGGATACATATTCAAACCGACCCCGTGGCTATACTGAACATGCAACATATGTGGAGGCTATTATACAGCATTATCCTCCATTAGAATTAATGACAGTGGTTACAACAGGCATGGAAAAAATGGAAACAATGTCTTACGTAATGGAAATTTACCACAGAGATTGACGTAGAAACGTAAAAATACCCCAGTGTTATATGTCTTTATTTTCACATGATGTGTACGCGACCCTTTAAGAAAACACAAACAACTATAAAGGGTCTATGTATTTGCACTGAACTATCTATTTATCATCAATAAATAGCTTATAGATAGCTTTTGTTTTTTGACAGTTTAGCCAAGTTTCTGTTTCCTGTTAACTACGACCCAACAAAATGACAAATGACAGGTAAAAAAAAAAAAGATTACAATTCATAACATAAGCACTATTCGGATATTGATATTAAAAAGTACTGTATTGATATTTTTAGGTATTTATTCAAATGCAGATATTGCAGAGGTTCATTTTAGTTTTTTGTTTGTCTTTGTTGTTTATATTTTATGTTGTGACAACAGTTATGAACTAATAGAATATGAACATTTGAACAGGATCTTAAACTGTAACGTCTGTAAAAACATAACTTAAGTTTTAATAGAGGAATATTTTGTGATATAACATTAGATCCTGTTCTCAAATAAAAATGTGTTTTGTATTTGTGCATATTTCTGTTGTAATTCAATTCTTCCAGGAGATAATCTTTTTAAAAAAGAAACAAAACCAATAAAAAATTGCCTTTTTAACAGTATCATGATATATCGTGATATATCGTATCGCGATCCTAGCATGGTGATTCGTATCGTATTGCCAGATTCTTGCCAATACACACCCCTAGTTGTCCATGAAACTTAACTCCAATTGCTCATTATCATTTAGCTGCCCTGCCGGTTTGCCTGCTCAAAACTAATAGTGTTTAAAAGACTATATTTAATGCCAGTGTGCAAGGCAATGAAAAAAAAATGTTTCTATGGAGTTTGAATGATTTTTTTACTATATCATCATGCAAAGAAATCACACACAGCTTCTCTGTATTGATCAAAAATGAGATGTTGGGGTCTGGTCCACCACCTAGAAGAAGAAAAGACTGTAGCTGGAGTTTTTCCTACAGAAACTACAAAAATTACTGTGAATTTCATGTAATGGTGGCATGTTATTTTGATATATTATTGTTGTATTAACAGTTATGTATGTGGAATCAGCTGTAAATGACAACAGTGAATGACAGATGTGACCTAATTTCGTGCATGCAGGGTACCGATCTGGTTTCTATGTTCAGATCGGGTAGCTACAGGGTCAAAGGTGAGCTAATGCTAAATGCTAAATGCTAGCTTACTGACTCAGTAAAAAAAACTACACCAAGCACTGAATACCAAAGTCATTGTATCATGGTTTTATGAATGGAACCAATTAATCACAACTACAGTGGAGCTATCTGTCCAGAAAAAATGTTATTAAATAAACCTAAATTCTGAAAGTGAATTGGCAGATGAGCGAGCGAGCTATCATACGAACCTGTCAATCAAAGCCCGGCATGGTAATAATCACAGCCTTCTATTTGACCTGAGATCTGATTAACAGAGGAAAAATTTAGAGATGGACCAGATCATTTATTAAAGGTCCAAGTAAAATGAATAAGACTGGAATGAGTCCTGGAAAAAAAAAAAAAAAAAAAAAAAAAGACTGACTTATTATTTCTCGAGAAAATTTCCATATATTCCTTTGGGGGCCGGGGCTTTTTGGATCCAGCTCCAACTGGTATTGCAGCTTTAAGATCCTTCTGTATTGGCTTCATGCTGTACGTTCTGCTGCACAGCCACGTAAGTCAACCACATATTTTGCATATTCAATGTCACCAAAGTGTAAGACTCCTCTGTTTACACAAGACTGCTGTACTGCACTGCACTGTATTTTATTTAGAGCTATCACAATTAATTACCTGATAAGTCGTCAGCAATGAAATTAATCATCAATTATTTATACAATTGATTATTTGTAATTTCTTCTTAAAAAGGTCTATAATTTCTGATTCAGGCATTGTAAGTCAGGATATTTTCTGTCAATTGAACTGAAACTCTTTAGCTTACGGACCAAAAAGACATTTAAGGAAAGGATGACATGTTGTTCTTTTTAATTTTTCATCATTGTCTAACACTGAAACAATGATGATGAACAAAGACAGCAATGAAAAGAACCATTATTCGCAGCTGTAGTTGTATTCTTTCTTACAGTATATTAAGATGAGGGTCTCAGTCACAATATACTGTAGCTGATTATTTAATAAAATACACAATACGGATAAAATAATGCAAATTTGGCAAAATAATAGAGCCTTAAGAATAACTACAGTCATTAAAAAGCAATGAGAAAAAAAAAAAAAAGGGGTTGGTGCATACAAGCACAGTTGATTAAAACATTATATAACTGCGGTTTTATTTAGAAGTATCTCTGTCACTCAGAAGTTTCTTCTCGCCTCCCGACATTCCAAACTAAATAAAATATTCAAAAGTCAAAAGTGAGCGAACTGGAAATGGAAACTGCAAAACCCTGACAACTGACTGGGTTTCAGAAACGTAATCAAGAATGCAGGAGGCAAAAGAAAATACAACATTAACTAGGGGGATGATCTTTTACTTCTCCCCCTCGGGAGCTCACAATTTAAGCCGAAGCCACTTTCTACCTGAGACGAGATGAGATGAAATCTTGCAGCCGTTCATCGGGGACCCAGAGTCATTACCGGCACATTGCTTTTGGAATCAAACTGTTGCGACGTCAAATCAAGGGAACAAAACCACAAGGACTCCATGGCTCAATTGAAACGCAGTGTGCAATTAACTTTATAATCTGTTTACAAATGATGTGTGCTCTGCTGCAATCTCTGGAGTGGGTGGGTCTGTGTATTTGTATGCAGGTGGGGGAGTGTGTTCATCTTCTATAAGAGAACACTCACACATTTTCACCCACACGTCTAATAAACCTATAGATCTTTAAACAAGTTGGAATACATACGGCGTGGCTTCCATTAAAGCTTGGTAATTTGAGTGCTATTTAAAACACAGACTTAAGTGTGTTTTCACAGGTAAATACTGTATATTCATAGGGATGCACCGTTACCACTTTTTTCCAGACCGAGTACGATTACAAGTACTTACATTTGAGTACTTGCTGATACTGAGTACTGATATGAGTACTTAATAATCCCATTACAGTTCTTAGTTCCTTTTGTAAATGTGCTTTATTGTCATTGTCATTAGTCTGACTGGAACAAAGTGTTGCTACTAACATTTAATGTGATGGAATGAGTGTTTCTCAATCAATCCACCAGGGGGCGCCACTCGTAATTAACCATACTGGACAAATACCATGAAGAAAAGTAAAGTTTTATGAGAAGAAGAAAGTTAGTAATAACAAACATGAGGTAACACTAATGTGGATACTAATGTTGATACTGATGAGGGTAGTTGTCATAAATCTGTCAGTAGTTTTTCTCTAACTCACACAGTCGCTCTTTGAACAGATCCTCTACCTCCACGGTTCCCGGTGGTATTCTCCGTCTGGGTACGCATCCGTGAACACCTGCAAAATGGAGGGAATGTACGCAGAGGATGGACAGAACGCTCCATCTTTAACGTTACTTGCAGTCAGCGTTACTTTTGTCACCATCATTTATTTTGAAAAGCCTCCACACTGCTGACATTACTCCTCTGTTGCGTACCTACTGCACTTAACTGTGAACGTCACGCTGCCGTAAGTGGTATCGGTGCGGTTGTATCGGAGTACTTTTAGGAGTACGAGTACAAGAACACACGCTGAGTATCGGACCCGATACTGGTATCTGGTATACTGGTAAGAGTGTGTGCTATGAGACTTAAAACGTGGAAGACAGAAGATTAGAAATAGACTGAGAAGGAGATGGAAAAATGAAAATGGGCAGGCTGTGTTAGTTTGGAAAATAGGGCGCCCCCCCCCCACCCCCACCCCCCAACATTGAATGATTTATTGAGATGAGCTGAAATAGTTTAGCATATGAGAAAGAACAGACTAAAAGCATCTGCAAATATATCGGAGCTGGATTCTCTCAACTCTGTTCTTCCTCTGAGGTAGTTTTAAATCGATTTTAATCAACTGAAAATGGTTATGAAGTGACGTGATGTTTATCCAGAGGGGGTTTGTGCATCGCTGTGGTGCAGGTTTAGCATGTTTCTGTCTCCTGGGAATCCCACTCCCACACCTACACCCACACAGCCCACCCCCCCACTCTTCCTCTCAGTCTATCTATTTGTCCGCACATGTCCATTTGATCAGTCCGACAGTTCAGAGGATATAAACACACTCTCTGCTTCTGCAGCCGCAGCCAATCTGACATTTGGAAATAGCTCACAATTTGTCCTGAAAATTACTGAGGTGTAAATAGCTGCTATATTGCACCCTGAGGGGAGAAAACGTGTTACTGCAGTACACTGCTTAACACAATTTAAAGTTTAGAGATCATTCGTCATTCTTTTCCACGGGTTTCTGTCTTCTTATTTTCATTCTGCCTTCTTCTTTTATTTGACTTTGTTCTGTTTTCTCCTTCTCCTCGAGCAACCCCCCCTTAACATCAAAGTAAAGTTGCAGGCGTCACCATCACAGCAAAACGCCATTATACTGCACTGACAAATAAATGTGTTGCTTCCTACTGCACAAAAATATGGCCAATGTTCCGCTATCTCAATGGCATGTTCTATCAAGAATCAATACCAACTTGAATTTGTGAGGTTGTCAGGTTCAGCCACTATGTTAGAGTCCTGTGGTCTTGATGCAGGAGATCAATCTCCCAACAGAAGTGGGTGGTATTTTCACAGGAGGAACTCAACTAATTAAATGAAAGTCCATATATGACTTCTATCAGTGCTCAGTAGTAACTACAGGGGTTGGACAAAATAATGGAAACACCTTCACCTCAAGATGATAATGCCCCAATCCATACAGCTAGAATTGTTAAAGAATGGCATGAGGAACATTCTAATGAAGTTGAGCATCTCGTATGGCCGGCACAGTCCCCAGACCTCAACATTATTGAGCATTTATGGTCAGTTTTAGAGATTCAAGTAAGACGTCAATTTCTACCGCCATCGTCTCTAAAAGAGTTGGAGGGTATTCTAACTGAAGAATGGCTTAAAATTCCTTTGGAAACAATTCACAAGTTGTATGAATCAATACCTCGGAGAACTGAGGCTGTAATTGCCGCAAAAGGCGGACCTACACCATATTAAATTATATTTTGTTGATTTTTTAAGGTGTTTCCATTATTTTGTCCAACCCCTGTATATGAATATCTGTAACCATTCCCATGTTGTATACCATCCAAATATGGACCGTTATATGTAAAGGAAAATTTTTAATAGTTCAAAAATTCATCAAAAATTATAATATCTAACTTTCTCAAAACTGTGAAACAACTATGTAGACATTATCCCAAGGAAGCTACACTTAAAATTTGAAATTAAACTGACCAGTAGTTTAAGAGAAGAAGACTGTTGAAATGTAGACATAGGTGATGTTGAGTTTGACCCTTCAAGGTCACTCAAGCTCAAAGGTCATGGACCCAAATAAAAGTCCAAGTATGACTTCCTATCAGTGCTCAATAGTAATTATATTGATATATGCAACCATTTACATGTTATAAACCATCAAAATATGGACCATTGTGAGTAAGGGGTAGTGTTGTCCCAATTCTCAATTAGACGAAGGGGAGGGGCTAAGGCGGAGGGCTGTATAGCTCTCAAAACGAAGATTTTCCAGGATCACTCTACGAACGGAGGGGTTAGAGAAATTTCCCAAAATCCTGTTTGAATCGTTGACAAGATGGAGGTAAACACAGCCAAAAAGTGCAGCAGTGTGACAAAATAAACACACAAATGTACGTATTTTCTTTGTAAACAACTTAATCATTTGACCGTTTAATCGTTTAATGCCGTTTCAATGTGTTATAGATCGCATTTCTGCAGTTTATAGTTGATAGCTGCAAAAATATGACCAAAGCCCATGGAACAGAGATGGTTACAGCGGCTGACAGCATGGGGAATACTTTCAAGAACAAAGTTGTCGCATCTGTTAATAGCGGCATCGATGACTGCTGATGACGTAACAGGTTGCGAAGGGTTGTCCCATTTCATAGGAGAATGTTTTAACCCCTACCCCTGCAACTCCGTTTCAAGGGGTAGTGTCAAGTGCAAGGGCCAAGGGGGAGGGGTAAGGGGGAGGGCTAAGGGGTGAATTGGGATTGGACCATTGTCCCAAGGAAGAAATACAAATAAAACTTGAAATGAATGTGACCAGTAGTTTTGTCAGAGAAGATGTTTGAAGGAATTGCTAACGAAGACAACGATGACGAAGACGCTGATGCTGATTATAAATGCATGTAATGATGACCAACACAGCCCACCTTCAGAATCAATCCACTCATTTCACCTTCCTTCAAAGTCTGATGCATTAAAGGTGAGACAGTAGTTGATGACTGCCATTAAGATTTAGTCACTTCACATCACCTTGCATTTTATTTATTCATACTGAATATTCAGACCTTGAAAGGTGTGCTGTTTCTACTTTAAAAGTTCCCAAAATGACCTAAAAGTATCATTACTTTAGAATGAAGACTTCGCTCGAGGGAGTTGTGAGTCATTCAGCCGGTCGCTGACAGTGAGGAAAACAAATGTCAAGGCTAATGATGAGAACCATTAAGACGCAACTTCTAGAGTGAAAGAAAGTGACAGTGATAAAAGTAGAAACTTTGCTGATGTTTTCATCACTTGACATGACTTTAAACGAAAAGAATGGGGTAAATCACTGTGTTTCTTTTACTCTGTTAACCTAAATTATTGTTGATCTACAGTTCAGACTAAACTGTGACAGATCCAACATTGTTTGTTGTTCCGATCTTTAGTGTGGCTATTGACAACACAAACTGTACAGAAAAATGGAGATGATTTGTGGTTTTATTACCTCCACCAAGGATGGTGGAGGTTATGTTTTCATCAGGGTTTGTTTGTTTGTCTGTCTGTTAGCAAGATAACTCAAAAAGTTATGAAAGGATTTGGATGAAATTTTCAGGAAATACTGATACAGGCCCAAGGAACAAATAATTACATTTTGATGGTGATCAGGGGTGGGGGTGGGGGTGGGACTGATCTGCCTTGGCGGAGGTCTGCGCTCTCCGAGTGCTTTTCAAGTTGTGGCTGTTTTCTGTCTAAAAACAAAGTTAAGCTAACAGAGCTAAGCTAACAGAGCTATAATGTAAAATACTGACTGATGGAGTGTGTGAAGATCAGTCTTATTTTGACCGACTGAGTTTTTGTTTTAAGCGGACAAATTGAAGATATTCTAAGGTTAACAGTTTATTTAGTAAGTGATGCCTTCTGCACAGACGTAGCATGAATGTGTTTCTGTTTTGGGTAGCTGTGGGTGTGTTTAGGTAGGTGGCTACACCCTGTTGTCAATCATTTGGAATATCAATATTACACGGAACCCTTTTAAAGGATTGGCTTAAAATGTTTAAGGCCTGACTTAAAAGTTCACTTCAATGCTGGGTTGCCCGTAGGACCTGTCCCTCTGGTGGGTCTAGGGAATTTTTTTGAGGGGGCTCATGATGACGAAAAGGGCTGTTAGTTAGAAACACTGGTCTAGGGTATAGGCCAGGTTGTTTCCTCTTTCACTTAGATTAAGTAAGGGGTCTTACTACTTCCAAAATAGAAAATACCAAAGATTACACTGAAAACTTGATCTAAATATGGTATGTCAATCAGGTCTGTCTGCATCTGTAGATCAGTGTCACAGGGCGACATATTTACATGGACATTTTTGTTGTGTTTTTGGTTTTTTGTCATTTTATCCTTAAAATAAATGAACCTGTACATTTGTAGAAAGTAAAATGCAGTAAGTTTTACTAGCTTTTTAGCAAAGCAGCCAAATCTGTCCCTATCGATCAAAACTAAAACTGATTCAACTGTAATTACTCACTGAATCACCTCAGGACCATGCCTTTCAAACTCGATTTTCTTCTTCACTTTGAGGAGAAACATGCCTTGAAATAGTTAGGCTTGATGGGGCACATGTCCGCCATCTATTGGTGGGAGGTGGTAACACAATTTGGCAACTGTATCTGGAGCAATAGTCTGTTTCTTTCAGTTATGGTACTAAAGGTTAATAGACTCAGTAGAAAGAGACTGGAAATGAGGGGATACAACTGCGTTCTTTCATGATCCTGTGATTTCTTTGTCAGAAAAATGCTTTAGTATTGCACTATCAGGCCTATTGATGCAGCAATGTGTGTGTTAAAAGTATTGATGTTACAGCAGAAATAGTGTATGTTTGAGGGTTGTTTTTTTTTTTTTTTTTTACCTTTCCTTGGTTTCAGGTTGCAAATGTTACAATATTTGATGGAATTTAACCCTTAAATACCCAAACATCCACTGTCGACCGAAATCATCTACCCGTCTAAATGTTTAACAACTTTTGATCCATTAATCCCATCAATACATGTGAATAATTGGTGTAAAATACAGTTTGTCATCTTTTCATGGTCATCAGATATGACCCATTTGGACATTCAGAGGCTCCGTAGTGAACGTGGAAACACTGTCATCTTCTACAACATTGATTCACTAATGACAGTGGATGGAGACACTTGGTTTATGTTCAGTTAATGATATATTTGATACATCTTCTACAACATTGATTCACCACTAAAACCCATGGAGTTGGATCAATGACAGTGGATGAAGATACTTCAGTTATTGATATGTTTGCTGAAAAAGTCCCTTTTTCTTCAGTTTTCTCTGTTTCTCATATAATAACCCTCAACTTTATCTGAGCTTCTATGAACATCTACATGATCAATAAATGAAACATAAGAAAATTACTGATTTTCACAGAAAAAATGCAAAATACAGAGGATAATATTCTAATAAAGGGTAATAAACTGCATAAGAATGGTTAAATATAGAGAAAAACTTATTTGAGAACTGTCACAAAAGTAGAACTGGGTCTCTATGGGTTAATAAAGCTGCATTAACCCTTAGGAGTCCACAGTCAAGGCTGTGATTGAATCACATGACATTTTAAACACATCCTAGTGTCGGAAGTCGGTCACATAGACCACTGGGGACAACTGCATTCCAAAGTGTGGACTTGAAACACTCTCCCACTTTTTTTGATGTTGATAAAGCAAATACAACCGGAGATACGACGTTCTGAAACCAGAGCAAACAAACATGAGTAAAAATATGAAAATGAGGTCGGGGGGGGGGTTATATTTCTGACCATATCTTTGTAATTTTTTGTCCTTTTTCAAAACGGAAATAACTGGCCAAATGTGCAGATTCTAATCCATGGAATGCATTAGCATTACAGGTAAGGGTGAGGATGACCCCCACCTGAACTGGATGTGGAAACTGGAAGGACCAGGGGTGGGCAAGTGGGGGGAGGGGGGAGAAAACCGGAGAAAACGCCTATGTAAAGATATGCTTTCATGTCAAATATTTGAGTATAGTTTAAATTTATTACAATTTTGTTTGTATATACCTAATATTTGGAACCAATATTCACTTTGAAAGTCTTTGAAAAGGTTCATTAAACATCTTTGTGTTATTTATGCAATAGATCACAGGTGTTAAACATGTGGCCTAGGGGCCAAAACTGGCCCGCAGGATGAATTTGCAGAGTGCAAGTTAGGGCATCAAACTCAAAAATAATATCATAATAACCTATAAATAATGACAACACCATTTTTTTTCTCTTTGATTTACTGCACAGAACATTAAATTATGAAAATGTTTACATTAACAAACTATCCTTTAACAATAAAATGTGAATAATCTGAACAAATATGAACAACTGGAAATGTCTAAAGAAAATTAAGTGCAATTTTAACAATATTGTGCCTGTTATTAAATGTTTTGTGCCTTTGTATATCTGATCTGTTATGCATATGTATACAAAATGATAAGTCGAGGCATAATATTGATGAAATTGTACTTATATTTCTTTAAAAAATTCATTTTTTTCAGGTTATTCACATCCTTTTTGTTTGGATAGTTTGTAAATGTAAATATTGGCATAACTGAATGTTATTTTTTGCACAAAAGCATTTTGGAGTTGTCATTATTTATTATTATTTGTTATCATGCTATTATTGTACTGGTCCGGCCCACTTCAGATTAAATTGGGCTGAAAGTGGCCCCTGGACGAAAATGAGTTTGACACCCCTGCAATAGATGATATAAATTTTTCAAATCGGATTTTATATTTTTTGTGTGTGTTTTGGCTTTTTGTGTTGATATAGTAATAAAGTGAAAAAATAAAAGACAGATGAGATAGATGAAGTTGTGCTGAAAAAAAAGATACCAAACATGTGTATAATAAACATTTCTTTATGTAGTATATACAGGCAAAATCAAAAGTACTGAAAAACAGCCAAAAACAGGCTAAAGCTGTCCTGATGCTGCAGCCTAAGTTATTTGTGCAGTATATTCTAAATGTAGATCTCCCATAAGCTGGAAAGCATATAATACAAACACTGAAGAACAATGTGTATGACTGATTAAAATTCAACCAAAAGCTTCTTGATTCTTAGCATTCACATTCAAGGCAGAAGAACTAATATATGAATTCAGTGAGCCATTCATTCACATGTCCGCCATAATTAGACTCAAGGGACGGAACTCATTGTTTTTCCTCAGCAAAAAAAAAAAAAAAAACACAGGCCAGCAGAATTTTATACTTGGCTCAAAGGGAGAAAAACTTCAGTGGCATTGCAAATTAAAGTCCAAGCCTTCTAGTTTCTTTGAGCAGAGGCCAAGAACACTATCAGATATGGAGACGAACGAAAGTCACAAAAGTCACAAAAGACAGTGGACACTTGTATCATCTTTAAAGAGGAGACACAGCAAAGAAAGAAACACCGTCACACAAGAGTCCAGACTATTCCAGACTAATTGTCACTATGCAGTATTACTGAAAGGAGGGGTAATTGACGGTGCTAATGGACTAGCAAGCGGACGTATCTATCCCCGTATGGCCATTTAAACTGAGGGAGGGGTGTGTGTTTTTGTGAGCGAGTGACCACTGGCCACATAATGACAACCCTTAATGCATTTGGTGGCAACGCGGGCAGCAGAGGATGGACAGAGTGGATGGACAGAGTGGATGGACAAAAATACGAGAGGAAGAGGAGGGGAGAGGGGACGCGGGATCAGGAAATGGGAGGAAATGTGGTAACAAGTGTAAAAAGAGGAAAAAAGGGGAAAAGAGAGAGAGAGAGGGAAAGAGGGAGAGAGGGAGTAGAAAAAAAAAAAAAAAACGAATGGAGAGGAGAAGAAAGGGAAGAGGGTTACAGTCTTACCATGTCAATGAGGCTTTCCTGGATCCGGTTCAATGTGGTTCTCAGTCTGCTGCTGATAAGGCCCAGACCCGATGACTCATACTGTAGAGAACACACACACACACACACACACACACACACACACACACACACACACACACACACAGTTAGTGCCTGAATGGTGCATCTACCTCTATATGAGCACACATGCTTTAGCAGTTGGGTGAAAGCACACACACACACACACACACACACACACTGCAACATCTGTTCTCGTCTCACGTATCCAGAGACAAAAGAATCTTTAGTTTCTGCTGCTAGCTGGTTCTAATCTACAAAAGGGAGGTAACCAGGAAGAAGACAGATCCAAACCATACATTCACCACTACTACTACTACTACTACTACTACTACTACTGCTATAGGAGATGACAAAGGAGAGGTTGGACAGGAGTGTGAAGAGGCACGGCAAACTCAGCATGTCTGAAATGGCTTTCAGACATGCCTGATGTCAGTGGAGAAAGCACACACGTGAAAGGCTTCCGACAGCCACAGCACAAGTACCGGGTCGGATTTACACTCACAAGGCGCCACGACCTGGTTCTAACACTAGGAGGTGTTCTAAAGGTTCTGCTCTTACCAAACAAGCAGGGCCCACCACCCTGGATGAGCCCCCCTCTCTGCCACTGTGAGCGGGCAAAGATGGGCTGGGAACAGGCTACGGTGGCAAACGGGCAGCACAAAGGAAAAACACAAGGAGAAGGTGAAAGAAACGAAAAGAAAAAGAATGCAGAGAAGGAAATAGAACGACAACAAAGAAGCAAATCAGGTGATGGACTAGAGGTGGAAGGAAATATCAGTCCCGTGGTATATTATTTCATTTCACCATACTGTATTGATATTAAAAAAGTACTGTATCAGTATTTTTAAGCATTTATTCTAATGTAGACATGGCAGATTATTTTTTTAAATATTCAAATGGGTTTTATTTCTATTTTCATATTGGTTTTATTTCTATATTCACATGGGTTTTATTTCTATTTTCACATGGGTTTTATTTCTATATTCACATGGATTTTATTTCTATTTTCACATGGGTTTTATTTCTATATTCACATGGGTTTTATTTCTATTTTCACATGGGTTTTATTTATATATTCACATGGATTTTATTCAAATATCCACATTGGTTTCATTTCTATTTACACACAGGTTTTATTTATATATTCACATAGGTTCTATTCAAATATTCACATGGGTTTTATTTAAATATTCAAATCGGTTTTATTTCTTTTTTCACATTGGTTTTAATTATATATTCACATAGGTTTTATTTCTAGTTTCTCATTGGTTTTATTTCTATTTTCTTATTGGTTTTATTTCTATTTTCTCATTAGTTTGCTCTGTTGTTTGTATACTAAAAACATAGTAGTGTGATATTGCAGGTCATACATGTAATGTTTTTTTTTAAATTGATAATGTTCTGTTAAATAATGGTTATTTCAGCCATCCAAAAAGCATATTTTACCATCTAAAAGAGGCAGATGTTAGTTCCTTTTTTGGGATTGCCCAAAATAATGTTATGACGCTGTATGATTCAGGGACTATACATTAAAAAATGAAAAATCAAAAAACAAGTTTTTTTTTTTTTCATTCTTTCGATTGTACGCACAAATTAAAATTGGAATTAAGCAAATGGACCAAATGTCGGGTTTCACGTTGACATTTTTGTATCCGATTTGGTATGACCCGGAAGTTACTGACTTCTTCGTGTGTAGAGCTGGACAGTCGTAGGTTTGCTAGTATTCTGCCTAATACTAAATCAGATATTAAAAATGTAAACATGAAACCCGACATTTGGTCCATTAGCTTATTTCCAATTTTTAATTTGTGCATACAATCGAAAGAATGAAAAACTACTCAATTTTTGATTTATCATTTTTGATTTGTACATGAATAAAGAAATAACGAGTCATTTTTATAAATATGAAAAGAATGAATGATACACGGATTACTCTGCTTAGTTCCGTCCACCTCTGTGCTTTCTAAAGGGACTGGAGTTGAACCAGTATGAGACTAAATAACATAATATGTCAGTATCAGATGACTGAGACATTAAACATTTGCAGTCTAGGTTAGCATTTTTTTTTTTATTATTCATTTATTTTGAATATGGAAAAGCTTCTTGATTGCTACTAATTGACTTCTTTGCACAACATAATATAGAAATGAAAATTCAAAGAAGCTTAAAATAATACATAAAAAAAAGAAAAAGAAAAAAAAGTCATATTTGAAAAGGAGTGAGAAGCACAGCCTGCTCATAGCATGTTCAACAGATGACACATGTAACAGTTTATCTCCAAAATGAAACATGAATAGTTGAATCTCTACTAATAAGCTGTTGTAGTGTTACACATATTCTATCTAGGACTTTCCTAATGAAGTGTTACTCTTGTCTTGCCTCACATTAAAGTACTTTCGAGCTGGAAGCGTCTGAGCAAAAAAAAGTATAAATACTGGGACACAGGAGAACTTCCTAACTTAACCCAGCTCTGTCTTCTGGAGGGTGTTATTAAACATGCATTAATATCCTCCTCAAATGTAAAAAAATAAAATAAATACTAACATAGCATTGTTTCACATAAGTTGTAAAAACCCACTGATTCAACTTTTCCATTTGAAAAGCTGAACATTGATAGAGAATAAGGTTTCACTGATGTGTTTTTGCAGATTTCATTTCAGACTCTCTGACATCACAGAGTTCAAACATGTTTCAGAGCTAGTCTTAACATTAATTAGCTTTTCAAACATTTTATACTTGATTTGACACGACTTAAACTGAGCTTTTTCTTTTTTGTTTCAAAAAAAAAAGAAAAAAAAATAAAATCAGGTGAAGCACAGAACTAAGGGAGTTATTAATTTCACAATGTGACCGACTGACAGCTCTAATGTGGGACATTTGAAGTCACCTTTGAAACTTTGTGTAATTTATAACAGACAACAGAAGACACACAGCCATTGTAGCATCTGCTGTTAGTAATGGAATGTGGAGAATGAAACTTCTGCACATTTATATTTGATGTTCATTACTGTTAACTGCCTACAGTAAATTAGAGGACACTGTAGTCCCAGTGTGTTTTATTAAGTGTCAAAGGTGTTGTTTATGCGTCTAAAGGACAAATGTCTGTAGATTTCAATGACCATTTTCCCTAAAAACAAGCTGAAATGTAGACTTGTCTGACCACAGTGCAATGATAGAATGGTCAGTGAATCTGTTGTTAACTGGATTTTCTTTTCAGAAAAAAAAGAAGAACTAGTGCTTAACTGATTTTGGTTTTAAAATGGAAGAACAAAAATTGAATTTCAGGGTGTTTTTCTTTTTCAGTGTCAAAACAGATAAACCAAATTTTAAAAAACTGATTGATTTTCATTTTCTTGTTCTAATAACAAAAAAAAAAAAGAAAGTTACCACCTGACAAATGGAAAAATGGACCAAAAACAGCAGGTTTTTTTCATTTTCTGAGACAGGATGTTGTCATGTTCAAGGAAAGAGCGCCAATGTGAATGATGGGTTTGTACAAATCTTCCAGTTCATACGAAATCTGGACATTGTAGACATGCTCCCACCATGAATGTCTATGCACTATAGCACTCTTTCCTTAAAAATGACAACATCCGGTCTCAGAAAATGAAACAAATGGGCGTTTTTGGTCTGTTTTTTGATTTGTCAAGTAGTAACTTTCTTTTATGTAATTCGAAATAGAAAAAGAAAATCAGTCTGTTTTTTAATTTTTTTTTTTGTGTGTGTTTTGACACTGAAAAAGAAAAACGCCCTGAAATTCAATTTTAATTCTTCTATTTTAAAATGAAAATCAATTAACCACTAGTTTTCTTTTGTTTCTGAAAAAAAAAAAAAAAAAAAAATCCAATTACCATCAGATACACTGACCTCGAATGATTTGACTGATTGAAGTGATGAGGATTTCCACCTTGTGAGAGTTTCAGGTTGTATCTGTGTATCTGCAGAAGGTGGCTGTGTTCATAGTAATCTGGCACTACTTCATGTAAATCAAGGTGATTCCCTGAGTCTTTTCACAGTATTAGTATGTCTAGTTGATATCTGGTAGATGTTGAAATTAGGGCTGCATGATTTTGGATAAAAATTTAAAAAAAGACAGCTTTTTTCCTCTAAAAACTCAATTTCGATTTCAATTTCAATTTGGTGGTGGTGTTTTAGCCGGCATGTTGTTTTCAATGCTACGCACTGCTGCCACTCTGGCATGTGATGATGTTTGAAGTGTTGAAATAAGTGGTTGTGCTGCTGTCTTTGACTGATACCGCCTTCAGGTTGAGTTTGCAGCGAATGGTTTGATCTTCATCCAAAACATCGAAGCCATACCAATTCCACAAACAACTTGCTCTAGCTATTTTTAGCCCCGAACTTCTCCCTCTCCTTAGCAAATGGTAATTTTGTACCAGTGTGTGGAGACCAAAGACTGTGGAGACCGCCCTCACAGTTAGGAGGAGGAGCCTATGGCGGCCCGGAGACACGAGAGAGATGATATTCGATTTGACGATTAACCTTTTTTGAACATCGCCCTAATTAAATAATCCGATTTCAATTTAAAATCTATTAATCATGTAGCCTTAGTTGAAATACCAAAATGTTTTGAATTTTGCATTGAGAAATACGTTTTTAGCACAGTCCTTTCATGTTGAGCCACAGCCCAAGCTTGTAAAGACTAATGCCCAATCCACACTAATACAGGGATTTGCTTAAATGGGTATTTAACCCCGTGATTTAAAAAAAAAAAAAAAAGTCCATACATTTGTTTTAGAAAACATCTTTGTCCAGACTACAATGTAAAAATGACTATAAACTAGGGCTGCACAACATTGGAAAAAACTGACATTGCGATTTTTTTTAACCTTGCAATATATATTGCGATATGAAAAAACACTTAAGAGGATATAATATCTGTGTGGTGACGACGTAAATGGCCCGACAAATTAATTGTGTTTTCTCTCATTGTGGTGTCAGGTGTACGACACTGCGGACACAGAACACGTGTTTCAGTATCATCCTTCTTGTAGCCGAAATAATTCCAGATAACTGACTGCTTTTTTTTTAGGCACCAAATCTTTGTTTACAGTGATTTTCTCTTGTTCGTTGCTCATTTTTCAATATTGTTACCAGAGTCTCACTCCAAACTGATTAAGAATAATTGCAACTGGTGGATCACAGTGTGTGTCAAGTACCCTTGAAATTAGATGAGAACACGTTGAGTTCATTTGCCTCCTACATCGCAGGACCTGCGATTTGGCTATTGTGCACACACACATCGCAATGCCGATGCTCAAATGATATATATTGCAGCTGTAGTATAAACCAGTACAAACACGTAGACAAACTTCTGCTCCACTTCTACTGGACATAGAGGCTTTGGTCTGTCACAAACTTACCAGTAAGTTAACTTAAGTGTTCAGGTTTTGGAACTGTATTCTTATATAGTTTTCACCATGACACCAGTACATGAGTGTGTGTCCCATGTGTGCTGGTGCTGAGCTTCATCTCCTGTAGGTCATACACAAACTTATACATCCATAGGATCTATATTTGAACAATCGATATCTGTACGTTTATAATACAAAGCAACAATGGACAACTTGGGGTGTGAGACCATAGTTTTCTAACCTCTTTGTTTCCCAGGTGGATACACACAAACCTGAGTTTTGAATGTACACTGTGGAAGATGTTTAAAATATATATCTCTGTTTTAGTGACCTAAAACACTGTTACCATGTGGACAACATGGCTCAGACGTACAGATATTGGGCTGAGCATCAGTCTTGGGTGGATAACTGTGGAATCTCAGTCTGCAAACACAACAGGCTATTAACTGTTCACTCTGACTTTGAGTCTTTTACAGCTTTATTCAGTGTCTTGCTGGTCTCTAGATGTAATTTGTTTGTAATTTCTATCTATCTGTAATACAGGGTGTCCATAAAGTCTCTTTACATTTTAACTAATTTATTACAAAAGCAAATGAAAAGACAAATCTGTGGAAATTATTACAAAATGAAAAGTAAATATTGAAGGTTTTTGCCTCTTTTAATCCACCTCTACAGGGTGTATAAAAATAAAACTATACATTTTGAAAAATTACCCCCAGTTCCGCATTTGATAATTTTTGTAATTTTCTTTTATGGACGTCAGTAGGTAGGGGATTGGTGGATATTTGTCCAAATTTACTGACCCAGGTTTTCATGCATGAGTGAGCAGGGGTAAATTGCACAGTCCAAGTTAAAACTGGTTTGCGCGAAGTAGTGGTGGGATTAGGGTTAGGGTTAACCCTAACTGGGCCTGTCCTCAGTGACATTTTCAGGCCTAAACAAGTTGAATTAACTTTGAAAGGCAGGAACAGCTGCCATGGGTAAAGAAGTGAAACTGACATGGTGACCAAAGTGTTAATGCTGTAATTTGGCAATTTTGTGCAAAACAAGATGGATGCCCATTGTCCCCTCCCTACTCCCCTTGCTACTTCGCGCAAACCAGTTTTAACTTGGATTGTGCAATTTGCCCCTGCTCACTCATGCATGAAAACCTGGGTCTGTAAATTTGAACAAATATCCAAAAATCCCCTACCTACCGACGTCCGTAAAAGAAAATTATCAAATGCGGAGCTGGGGGTAATTTTTCAAAATGCATAGTTTTTTTTTTTATACACCCTGTATATGGGCACCATGAAGCACATCCAGATGGTACTGGATTTGTTTCCATGTTGTCTGTATCATAGACTCATCAGTGGTTTCAAACATCAGTGATCTTCTACTTCAGGTCGTTGATGTCCTGTATCTTTGTCCTATACACAATATCTTTAACATAACCCCAGAGAAAGAAATCCACGGCAGTGATATCTGGTGAATGAGGTGTCCAGGGAATTGGACCATCCCTTCCAATCCGCCGGTCTGGAAATGTTTGATTTAGGAACCCACTAACATGCAGACCCCAATGTGGTGGTGCACCATCTACCTGGAAAAGGATGGATGGTTGAAGGTCATCCAGTTGTGGTGACACATATTCAGTCTAATTGATCTCTTGCTAAAGAAAAATGGACCAATGATTCAATTGCACATGATCCACAATATGATTAAAAACCACTGAGTAATTGATACAAATTCTTTTATTAGTGGCAAGGAAAATGATAACCAAGTCATGGCTCAAAGTCCTACCCCCTACACTTGAGCAATGGCAGGAGGGTTTGAAAAATATATACCTAATAGAGAAAATCACAGCTCAACTTCATTATAAATTTGATCAATTTAGTGATATTTGGGCCCCGGCAATCAACCATTTTGGTTGGACAAAATAATATTTTATGTTGGTGAAAGACTGTTAAGCTGCGGTATTACATTGTAAGTCTCACTGTCTGTTTTTTTTTTTTTTTTTTTGGATGTGTACATTGAAATTTAAGGATTTCCACTGTCTTCTACTGTATTGGCTGCTGAGTTGCCATTTGTTTACACAGCACCTGTGTTCCAATGTGTTTGAAAGATGTAAAATATGATGCACATTTATTTAAATAAAATATGTTCAAAAAAAAAAAAAAAAAAGAACGAATCTAAAGAACATATCTCATCAACTGCTTTTGTATTACAGTGTTTAAATTGTAAAGAGACTTTGTGGACATGTTGTAAAAAGGTTCATGTGAATTAAATAAAAACAAAAAAATATATAGATTTTAATTTTGTTACATTTTCAACAATATCCCAACCTATCTGGTCTTTGTGTGACGATATGAACACAGTACATAATGGAATTTTAGCATGTGATCCACAGAGTCAACAGGGCAGCTTGACTTGACGGAGCCGACGGTTGCAGACATTGGGGTATTTACACTTTTGAATTTTAATGGCTCCCATTACTCTTCAAGTGAGGAAGTCGAGCAGCTCCATCTTGATTCAAGGGGAGTAAAGAGAGCAGCGCCTAGGTCAAAATACCACCATATGTGCCTCACAAATTTCCACAAGCCTTTTTAAAGATTCATGTGGTACATTAGCATTTTACTGCAGGTACCTCTTTGAGTGAGGCCATTAATGAGACGGGTGGGTTCATGAAATGACACTTAATGAGGAGAGGTGGAGTGGGAAAAAAAAAAAAAAAAAAAAAAACAGAAGCAAGAGTTACACAGAGCTGCAAACAAAGAGAGAGAATGACGTCGATAAAGAGATGAAAGAAAAGCTATGTGGAGAGAGCAACATGTGATAATCACACGATTATGAGATGAGGAAGGCGAGAGAAAAAACAGGCTTGGCGAAGAAAAATGACTATCGAGGAAAAAAAAAGATGGAGTCGAACAGTGTATGTGGACCCGCAGTTCCCAGATTCAGATCCCCCGACAAGTCATCAACTCACAACCAGTGTGTCACCATCCCTCGTCTAAACGTGACACACATGCACGCCAGTAATCTGTGGTGAAGAGGCCCCTGCGGAGCGTTCATCCGCTTTATCACTTCCACCTCAATGGGACATTTGTCATTTTTTTGCTATCATTACCACTTCCCTCGGGGTAATTCCGACACAAATGATGTTTTCTTTCTTCATGAGGCACAACAGAAATGGCATAATGGTCTTTAGATGAAGCGTGCGTGTGCGTGTGTGTGTGTGTGTGTGTGTGTGTGTGTGTGTGTGTGGGGGGGGTTATCATAACTCATACATACATACATACAGGATTCTTCAGATGGAAGTTTTAAAGTGATTCTTGCTTTTACTCTGTGTGTATCACCTATCACCTGAGGAATGATTTCAACAACATGGATTTGGAAATAATTTCTAAAACCTGGTGCACTGGTAATTATGATGTTTATCTGCCGTCCTGTAGATGTAACTACCTGGCTTTGAGAAAGGAAACATCATCACACTGAGCTCACAAATAAATACAACACTCCAGATTACGGCAAGAATTATGACTGAAAAAAAGAGCAGGCAGCAATGTGTGTGTGTGTGTGTGTGTTAAGATGTATACTAACAGAACAGACAGAAGATTCAATATGTCAAAACCGTGTGTTTGCATATCACTACTCACTTTTCCATTGACCCTCAAATTGTGCATATATAACTTGCGCTTAAAAATTTGCCTAATGGGAAAACGACAATTTCACCAAAAGTCTCATTTTCCCATTAAAAGTTTTTGCGCTATCAAGAGGTGTTTTTTTGGGCGTAGTACAAATGGTGTATCACACAAAACTGCAATGGAAAGACCTTTTTTCGCAACTAGAGTGAATTAAAAAAAAACTGATGATGACATACGTTAAAACAAGCGAAGAAGAAGAAGAAGAAGAAGAAGAAACATGTCGTGGTATGTGTGGACACACCAGGAAACCCAATCGTTTTTAAATTCAGTACGAGATAGAGGGGTAATATATAATAATAAAAATGAATATATCTGTAAATCAACACTATATTTACGTTCGTCGCCATGTTTATGGAATGACTTCTCCTGTCATCTCGCCATAATAAATAAACAAATCATCACATTTGTGATTTAATGGAAAATCCGACATTACGCACTTGTGTTTTTTCGACATTTAGTAAATACTGGTAAAGTTTTGCGCAGATGTCCAATGGTAAAGCCACTACTAAGTCCATTATTTTCTATTTCACCAAGTGTGTGGATGTGAAATACTCTACCAGGTCATTGCGTCCGAAGAAGGTGTACACAGCGTACAGGTAGTAGTCAAAGAGCTGCGATACACAGTGGATGACGTCAAAGGCGATTGGCTTCAGGATGTTCATCATCTGCATGTATTTCCCTGTGTAGAGATCGCACACAAAAACAAAAGAGGTTCACAGAAACGGCAGAGTTACATTGTCTCCGGTACAAATCCTGAGTACCCTTTGGACTTTTTGCAGTGTTTAGTTTACAGCAAATGACACAGAACTGCTCTAAAGTAAATCTTTTTAAGAAATTAAATGTGTTAAACGACCTTAAGTTAATCATGGTGCTAATCACGGTGCTCCTTCTCTTCCCTAAGGAGGAAAACATTGGCAGGAACACACTACATTTGCATACTCTTGGGGGCAAAGATTTAATTTAGAAGGAAAGTAATAAAAGCATTAAGCACAGAAGTACAGGGGTGTAACAAAGTTAGCATCCAGTCAGAACTGATTAGCGTTTGTAAAAGACAGAACTTCAGTCTGGCTGGCTTTGCCACTGAGACGGCACTATTAAACTCACACACTCATTTTTCACACCCTGTCTCGTGAATTCTGCGGCAAGAAGTCGGCGAGCAATCTAACTCTATCAAAGAGCTGCACAGACTGAATTAGAAGCGATCGCTTGAAGTCAAACTTTGGTTGTTCACTCAAGTTTGCTGCTTTAGCTTTTTCTCACAAGAGTCAAAATCAATATTATCTATTATATGGGGGAAAAAAAGAGGACCAATTATTACTGTGTGTTCCAGCAAACCGAGGTATTGTTGTCACTTATGTGTATCTGTGCGTGACCTGCATGAGCCGACAACACATGGATCAATTTTAATGGAACTCAGAATGTAGATATACAGACTGGAGCTTCAGCTGCATCTGACTTAATAAACAAAACGAGAAGAAATATGGTTTTGGCCCCAGAAAAAGAATTTATTTTTTGTTTTTTTGTCTTTTAAAATGTTTCTTCTGTCTTTAACTCTTGGGAGTTCATGGTCATGACTCTGTGACTGAATCATATGACATTTTCAACACGTCGTAGCGTTGGAAGTCGGTCACATAGACCACTGGGGACAACTGCATTCAAAAGTGTGGACTTGAAACACTCTCCCACTTTTTATTTGATGTTGATAGAGCAAATACAACTGGAGATATGATGTTTTGAAACTGGAGCAAACAAATGTGAATAAAAGTATGAAAATGAGCTGGGGGGGGTGTTAGATTTCTGACCATGTCTTCATCATTTTTGGTCCTTTTTAAAAATGGAAAAAAACTGGTCGAATCTCTGGATCCTAATCCACAGACTGCATTAGCATTACAGGTAAGGGTGGGAATGACCCCCACCTGAACCAGTGTGGAAACCCAGGGTGAGGGCAAGGGGGGAGAAAACTGGAGAAAACCCCTATGTAAAGATATGCTTTTATGTCAAATATTTGAGTACAGTTTTTATTTATTACAATTTTGATTGTATATACCTAATATTTGGAACCAATATTCACTTTTAAAGTCTTTGAAAAAGTTTGTTAAGCATCTTTGTGTTATTAATGCAAGAAATTATATAATATGTAATATGTCGGAGGCGGGGAGGGTTATACATGGGGGTTCGGTCCATAACTAACGTAATAACTAATGCTGGCGTGAAACGAAAGTGAAACTTTACATCCTTTCAACTCCTTTACAACTTCCAACTCCCGGGTTCTATTCCTCTATTATACAGCGTGTGTGTGTGAGAGAGTGTGTGTGTGTGTGTGTGTGTGAGAGAGAGAGAGAGAGAGAGAGAGAGACAGACAGACAGAGAGAGAGACAGAGAGAGAGAGAGAGAGAGAGAGAACTAGTGTCAGTGTTTTCAAACTACTGTAGTTCCTAGGGGCCAAACAATGTCCGTCTAATTAATGTCTCTTTCCTCGTTGTTGTCTTTCACCTGAACCCGTACTAATCCTAAACAGGACTGTAATGATGGCGGAGGGTCTTCAGTCTCTTCCCTTCAGGTTGACATCATATTTGTTGGGTTTTTTTAACCTTATGGAAGCAGCTATTTCATTTTTCGAGTCATTGTGTGCTAGTTCCATGTGTCCGTGTGGAACTTGCGTGGATTTAAAGTTCTGCATCGAACGACACCTTTCGTTCCTTTATTTTTCTCAACATACTGTGCCATTTCGGTACAGCTGTGTACCGAACAGAACAGGTGTGTACCGAAACAGTTCGGTTCGGTACGTGTACCATTACAGGCCTAGTTGATATAGTTTGTTAAAGTGAGAAAATAATAGACAGATGAGATAGATGAATTTGTGCTGAAAAAAATAAAGATACCAAACATGGGTATAGTAAACATTTCTTTATATAGTATATAAAGACAAAATCAAAAGTACTGAAAAACGGCCAAAATAGGTTCAGACCCCTAGGGGTTAACTTTGTGGAGGACAGGTTTGCAGTATGAACAGAACATTTTAACTGTAAACAACTGGAAATGAAAACAAATTAGGGCTGAACAGCTAATCAAATCACAATGTCAATGATATATGTGCAAAAGGCTGCAATTTACAGGTATGGCTTTAAGGTGATCTAATGACAGAAATGTAAAAGAAAATAAACACACACTGAGCAGAGAAGTACTGTGTGAAGCATGCAAAATGAAAGTGGAATGTGTTTTTGTTTTATGTGTATTCATTATGGTAGTTTGAATGTTTAATGCAGGGGTCTCAAACTTGCAGCCCGGGGGCCAACTGAGGCCCACGGGATGATATTTTGTGGCCCCCTACTTGACATCAAAGTTTAGTGTTAGTCCACACGTACGTCTCAAATGCACCTTTTAGCTGAATCTTGCCACGCTTTTATTTTATTTCTTTTTATAACTTATGGGCTACCATAGATAGTTTCGTGACAGCTTCTGGCGACATTTGTTGTCAACGGTTGTCAAGCTAGCCAACCACGAAGTACCTGGGGAAGTGTGAACGTTAGTCACTTAGTTGAAACATATTCCGGAGTGACACCAAGTGGATGGAAAATATATGCCATCACCCAGTTCCAGTCATGCCTCTTAAAATGTGCCGTGAAGAGAAAAGTTGGCAACGAGCACAGGTAATTTCAGGAAAAGTGGGAGATGGAATATTTATTTGTTGAGCGCAGGGGCACCCCTATGTGGCTCACATGCACAGAGAAAGTTGCGGTGTATGAGGAATACAACATCTGACATCATTACTCAAACAGACATGCTGAGGAATATACAAAATACCAAGGAGATGAGAGAAAGAACCGGGTTGCCAATCTGAAAAAATGTCTATTGAAGCGACAAGATTTATTCAAGAAAGCAAGCAAAGAGAATGAAGCAGCAGTCGAAGCTAGCTACATGATAAGTGAGATGATTGCTTGGGGTGGAAAGCCATTCAAAGAAGGCGAGTTCATCAAAAAGTGCATTTTACTAGTAGGGATGTAACGATTACCAGTATAACGATAAACTGCGGTAAAATTCCAGACGGTTAGTATTACCATTTAAATTCTAATTATCATGATAACTGTGTTTGATTACCACACTTTGAAAACTCACGGTACTGCTCATTTCCTGGAGAAGCAGCAGCATTCCAGATGTGCATGCCAGTTTGCAATGTCTATCTATGAATAAGAAACAAAAACAACTCAAACTTGATATGGAAAATGGTCAAACAATGGCCATGAGGTGTCATCTTTAATGCACATTTGTATGTTGGATGTTTACATGTTAATATTTGAATGTTTCTGCCAACAGAAAGTACATTATGCCTATTATTTTATTTGTTTTTTGTTTTTGTTTTTTTCAAAATGCAACCGGGTTAAATTATTTCAGTGTGTGTATAAGTACTTTTTGAACACTTTGAGCACAATTTCAACAATACGGTGATAATAATAATAACCGTGATAATTTAGGTCACAATAACCATGATATGAAATTTTCATATCGTCACATCCCTAGTTACTAGCTGTGAGTAAAGTAAAGAAAGCCTTTCTTGTTGTGGAATACTTGATGTGGCCCAGGCTGACCCAGACTCTACCTCCAACGGCCTCCAGGTAAGTTGAGTTTGAGACCCCTGGTTCAAGGTGATATTTTTGCACTTTCCTTGATGATAAATCACAAATTGTAATAGCAGCCAGAATAACCCCAAAATTACTTTTGCACCAAATCATAGAGCCCTAACAGAAACTACATCTGGATTTCAACATTCAGCGTGTCATTTTTAGTGATATCTGACAGTGAAATTTTACATACAAAAAACCGAAAAATGGACAAATCCATCCTTAGACTTAGTGTTTGTTTTGTCTGTTCAGAGTGTTTTAGTTAAACCAGGGCTCTCAAACTAATTTTCTTTCAGGGGCCACGTTCAGCCCAATTTGATCTCCAGTGGGCGGGACCAGTAAAATTATAGCATATTAACCTATAAATAATGACAATTCCAATTTTTTGTCTTTGTTTTAGTGCAAAAAACCCCATTAAATTATGAAAATACTTACTTTTATAAACTATCCAAACAAAAAAGATGTGTATAAATTGATAAAAATGAAATTTCTTAAAAAAAAAAAAAAGTGCAGTTTTAACAATATTATGCCTCAACTTATTATGTATACATGTGTATTATGGATCGGATCTATAAAGACACTAAATACTTAGTAACAGGCAGAAAATTGTCAAAATTGTGCTTAATTTTCTTTGGACATTTCAGGTTGTTCATATTTGTTCAGGTTATTCACATTTTATTGTTACAGGATAGTTTGTAAATGTAAATATTTTCATAATTTAATGTTATTTTTTGCACAAAAACAAAGACAAAAATTTGAAGTTGTCATTATTTATAGGCATAGTGGAATATTTTTTTCACATCAAACCAAGAAGAAAATATGGAGTCATTATTTTTTGTAGGTTATCATGTTATTATTTTACTGTAGATCATATTGGTCTGTATGTGGAACCTGAACTAAAATGAGATCGACAGCCTTGACTGTGGAATTTTTGCACTTTGCGAATTCATCCCATGGGCCGGATTGGAACCTTTGGCATTTGGCCCCCGGGCTGCATGTTTGAGACCCCTGAGTTAAAGGGACAGTAACTCTGGGCTCGTTTCTTATTAAATAGTGAACGCAGGCATTTGCGCGCAAATAGTGAACCAACGATGGGTCGGCGAACACAGAGCCTTAACGAACGCAAAATCTGTTTCTGCGTTCGCTAAACCAACGTTTGCTCACTCTTCACGCTGAAGGGTGCGTTAAACAGGTGCATTCACTATTTAACCCAGAATGAACGCCTCCACTCCTGCTGTTTCCAGTCATCTGACAGCATTATGGTTAGAATGAAGAAGTATTATAGGATATCTGTGACCTGGGACTGCCTCCCTTACCCTCACCTGTCTGGATGGACCTCCTCACCCTCATCTGACTATAGATGGACCCCCTCAGCTCTTTGCATGTGCCCCCCCTACTGAACTGAACTGAATTATTTACACATATATATCGTGCGTCTGGCTGGACGTCTGAGGATGACCCCAGTTATTCCGCACTGGTGACTTTGACAGAACTCTGAATGGTCACTGTTGGCTGTAACCACACTGAACAACAGGACAAACAGATTGTATAGAAAAACTGAATGCTGTTCCGTTCCTCTCATCCACGCACTCATATGTCATTACGCGCGCGCAGACACACAGACACACACACACACACACACACACACACACACACACACCCCGCTGGTGTGTGTTCTCATTCATTCATCTCTCAAAGCCACACACACTTTGTCCTGAGCTAATCTGTATTTATCCATAAATCGATACAGTGAATAAAATTCAGTGAGCAGATCAGTCCTCACTCTGTAAATTTCTTTTTATCGGTGCAAAATGTCCATGGCAAAAATCTGATATCATTGAAGATATTGTCAAACTTGTGTTAAAAATCTTTTTCTTCAAATATAAATAATATTTCAAAGGAAATACATGACAGAAGTGAAAAAAAATGAAGCAACAAGAATACATCCTCATTCTAATGCGGACCTCCGAGGTCTGCGCTAAAATCAGCTCTGTAGCGTGGAACAGGGCGAGGGCTCACTTTTAACAAACTAGCCCAGAAACGGGATAGCGCATTTTGCATTGCGTTGGGGTTAATGAACTAATGCACGAACGCATTTTGTGTTGCGTTAGTTGTTTATAAACAAAGAGCGAGCCCAGAAACGGGATAGCGCAAAATGCGTTAAATGGACACATTTTGCGTTGCGCTGGGCTTAACAATTTAACGAACTAGTGCAGAGAGGAGCCCCTGGTCAAGACTCATAGTCAGTAAAGATAACGCACTTTAAAACTTGATACCACCTGCTACGAGAACAATAAAACAAAAAGAAGACAGCCATTTGGAACTAGTGAAGAAACATGATGGAACAACTCGGTAAGACATAAACATCTCATTCTAAGGCAGCAAAAACACAAGGCTTCTCAGTTTGGAATTATTATACACTAATAAAAAAACAAAACGTATACATATTCCATTTCTGTAATTACAGCCTCCTAAATCCCCCTGAAAAGTACAGAGCTGTCCTCCAAAGTGGATAAACTGACTAATTATTAAGATAGCACAATTTAATGAATAAATCAAAGTTGAAGTATGTATGTTTTTCAACACAAAGATACAAACTTTTAAAAACTGTAGTGATTATTGCCTGTTTTCCTCAGTAAACTACTGTCTACTGGGTCTCACAGAAGGTTCACCATAATCACCACACAAAAAGGGTTTCTATATTTTTTCCTGCTTCTGTAATTAACTAATCCGAAATCCTCTTAAATCTGGATCTTTAAATTGCAGTCTGTCGCTACGGTATAATTGCCCGGGCTGATATTGTGATTACGACACCCTCCCCAACCCTACTAATAATATAGAAAAAAGACTTCTGAAGCCATTTGACCTCATAGGAAAGTTAACTGCCTAGTCTAATTCCCTTTCACACTTGAAAATCACATTGAGAGGGTCTCGTCGCCAAAGGGCACACACTGCTCACGTCTTCAAAGTCACAAAGTGCCTCTTTGGAGTCGAGAGGTCAGAACCCAGGGCACAGGCTAACTATGACCACAGTAGCTCAGTCACACAGGTAGGAGTGACATCCACAGCCGATCAGTCACAGTGAGCCGCCTCATTAATGGATAAATGTGCAAAGTGGAGGAAACCAGGACTCCAGCACGTTCAGGACTCACCAACAAGTCGAATGACGTTGAGGGTGGTGTTGGTGAGGATCGGCGCGTTGGTCTTATTCAGGTTGTAATCGGACTTCTTCTTGCTTCTTATGGTCTCTCGGGAAACGCTGATGATGGAGTCGAAAGAGAAAAGAGAACAGATCCATGAGACACAGGAATATATATTAACATAACTAACCCTCTGTCAGGATCTGATGGGTTCAAAACCTTAGCACAGGTCAAAGTCTTCTAATTGATCAATCAGAACCCATTACACAACACCGGAGACAAAGACGGAGCCCTATCGCGAAGGCTCTGAACCAGTGAGCCAGACCCATGACACTGATCATTGACCATATTAGCAAGCAATCATTACATGTGCCTTCTAATTTCCGGATGTGACCCACTAATTAACCATTAGCCATTCCCGCCTGGGAATGGCTAATTTGCATTTTAGTCACTATGGGCTAATGTCAGGGTTAATACACATGGTGAAGGATGAAGCGAAATATCAAGCATGTCAGACATGTGAAATAATGAGCCAAACATGTTATTGAAATTTTCATGACAGGAAATGATTATCAACTCTGAGTGAGTAAGATTAGTGTATATTAAGTAGCCCTTTCCAAATCCAGAGGAAAATCTCATGCTTTCAGTTAAACAATTCCAAATCCAAAAAAGCTGGGACCCATATTTTATTATAATAGAACACAGGAAATATATGAATGCTTAATCTGAGCAGTGGCAGCTTGTGGCGCTAGGGTCTCCCACCACCTGACAATAGTGAATAATTTTACAAAAACGTGAATATTTACATAAAGGAGCTATTCATGATACAGCCAGTGAATACCGTGTATAATCTGCAAGGTTATTATCGTTAACAAAAACTAACGAAATGATGAAAACTAGAATTGTAAAAACATTTTCGTTAACTGAAATAAATAAAAACTATAATTAAAAGAAAAAAATGATAACTAACTGAAACTGTATTGTGTGCTTACAAAACTAACTAAAACGGATAAAAATTATGGATAAAATTCCCTTAGTTTTTGTCTTTGTCAATGTCGGATTGATATGATGATATGATCACTTCTCGTTACTTGTGGTTTACAGTCGTCTTTTCGTCCCCACTCTACCTGGAAACATGGAGACTAAAGTTGGGAGAAAGCAGCAGAGTCCTGTCTGGGATTCATTTGAATTTGACGGCGAAGAAGAGGAAAGAAATGAAAAAAACTAAACTAAAACTAAGCATTTAGAAAATAACAAAAACTAATAAATACTAGCAAACCTGTTCTAAAAACAAATTAAAACTAACTGAATTAGAGAAAAAAAAAGTCAAAACTAAATAAAACTAAACTATAATGAAAAATCCAAAACTATTAGAACCTTGATAATCTGCACTCAAGTGTAGTTTAAAAATGTTTTCTGTCGATTAGTGAAGTCAGTCAAGTCACATGTTTCCTGTTTGGGTCGCAGAAATCTGCACCTGAGGCTCTTTGTTTACCAGAATACCCTCTGGTTATAAATGGTGCATGTACAGTGGACAGCCCCCCCCACCCCAATACAAGAGATAGGACACACACAGGAGTAAACGTCACATCCCGAAAAGAATCGAGACGTTCCTCAGAAACAGAATCAGTGAATATGTCCTTAGGTAACACTACTGGGATGTTTACATGCGGCTCAGTGGGTTAAACCACCGACTTCGATGCATTAGGCCAGGATTCATTTAATGGCATGAGTGACAAACACCTTTTAGCCGTTAATTTTCTCTGTTTTTGATGCCAAGCGATCTACCCACAGTACCCTCATCCTTGTTCTAAATGCACTGTCCATTCTATCAGTGGAAAAGACACCTGTCAGGGACATGTCTGACTTGAACAATAGAGTCACAGAAAAATGTTTGTTTGAAGGACAGAGTGACATTTACAGAGTGAGACAGCGGTGAGCTAAAATGATCATGACTAAATGTCTAGAAAGCAAAGCAAATTCAGATTCTTATTAATATGAATCTTCATGGCCACAGCGTTTTATTTTGTAGCTGTGATTAACGCATAAATACCCAGACAGTTCACAAATTCTTTTTTTTTTTCCCTCTATTTAACTTTTCTTAAGTGATTTAGCACCATTTGTGATAATATTATCCTTTACATTTTGAGTTTTTTCAGTATAAATCATGTATTTTCTTACATTTAATTCACATGTAGATGTTCATAAAAGCTCAGAGTAAATTCAAAGATTATTATATCAAACAGAGAAAACTGAAGAAAAAATGATTTTTTTCAGTCAAATATATCATGATATCTGCAAAGGCAACTTCCCATACTATCTAAAAACACAAATGAACAAGCTGGCTGGCTAATTGTCAGGATAGCTGATGTTTTTTCTTCCAGCTGTGGATGTTTTCCCTACCCAGTCATCTATACTGGACGCTCATGTAATATCTATAATGCAACGTATAGGCAGTCTTCCATCTTCATCTGGCTATTATACTTTGCATTATAGATATTACATGACCGTCACTGTGTTATGGAAGATGACTGGGCACCTACTGTACCATGTATTGAGTTATTCAATTCCACTGATTCCTGATTTTCTATATCTTTGTAGCTTTCAGGACACTACCATTTGTAAAAAGGATGAATGTTTGGTTAAAATACTCTTAATAGCAAAAAAAAAAAAAAAAAAACTATAACGAGGAACTGGGGGAAGGCCACCATTCCATTAAAGGACCAGTGGATATCAACAATTGAAGAAATATTTCTAATGGAAAAATTAACACACAGACTGAGACTGCAAGAAGCACAACTGAATAAAAAGTGGAATAAATGGACTATATTTACAAAAAAAATCAATAGACTGACTGTTGCTACCCGGGCACATTGTTTTCTTTTGCATTCATTTGTTCTGTTGTTTGTTTGTTTTTTTGGTTATTGTTATAATTGTTGTCCATAAAACTCAATAAAAATTTAAGTTACAAAAAAAAAAAGTATAATAGCCAGTGCTTAGGTTACTCATAAGATTAACCCATAAGGACCCAGTGTAACTTTTCTGGCACCTTCCAAATACATTTTTCTCTATATTTAACCATCCATAAGTGATTTAGCATCATTTATTGTAAAATTATGTTCTGTATTTGGGATGAGGATCAGCACCTCCAAATCCGAGGCCATGGTTCTCGACCGGAAAAAGGTGGTTTGCCCTCTCCGGGTCGGTGGGGAGTCTTTGCCCCAAGTGGAGGAGTTTAAGTATCTTGGGGTCTTGTTCATGAGTGAGGGAAGGACTGAGCGTGAGATTGACAGACGGATCGGTGCAGCGTCTGCAGTGATGCAGTCGCTGTATCGGTCGGTTGTGGTAAAGAAGGAGCTGAGCCGAGAGGCGAAGCTCTCGATTTACCGGTCAATCTACGTTCCTACCCTCACCTACGGTCATGAGCTTTGGGTCATGACCGAAAGGACAAGATCCCGGATACAAGCGGTCGAAATGAGTTTCCTCCGCAGGGTGGCTGGGCGCACCCTTAGGGATAGGGGGAGGAGCTCAGTCACCAGGGAGGAGCTCGGAGTAGAGCCGCCACTCCTCCGCGTTGAGAGGGGCCAGCTGAGGTGGCTCGGGCATCTGTTTCGGATGCCTCCTGGACGCCTCCCTGGGGAGGTGTTCCGGGCATGTCCCACCGGGAGGAGACCTCGGGGAAGACCCAGGACATGTTGGAGAGACTATGTCCCTCAGCTGGCCTGGGAACGCCTTGGGGTCCCCCCGGAAGAGCTGGAGGAGGAGTCTGGGGAGAGGGAAGTCTGGGCATCCCTGCTTAGACTGTTACCCCCGCGACCCGGCCCCGGATAAGCGGTGGATAATGGATGGATGGCTGAATGTTCTGTATTTTGTGTTTTTTCAGTATAAATCATATATTTTCTTATATTTAATTCACTGATCATGTAGATGTTCATAAAAGCTCAGAGTAAATTCAAAGGTTATTATATCAAACATAGAGAAAATTGAAGAAAAAATGACTTTTTCAGTCAAAAATACATCATTAACAAGTGTGTCCAAGTGTGTCACTTATCAAACTCCATTGGTTTTAAAGGTGAATCAATGCTGTAGAAGATGACAGTGTTTCCACGGTAACTACGGAGCCTCTAAACGTCCAAATGGGTCATATCTGATAGCCATGAAAAGATGATAAACTGTATTTCACACCAATTATTTACATCAGGGGTGTCAAACTCATTTTAGTTCAGGGGTCTCATCCTTGTTCTAAATGCATTGTCCATATTATCAGTGGAAAAGACACCTGTCAGGGACATGTCTGACTTTAACAATAGAGTCATAGAAAAATATGTGTGTTTGAAGGATAGAGTGAAATTTACATATAAAAAATACATGACTGAAAACACAGATTGTGTATTTTTATTTAAATTGAAGTTAATAGTTTAAAATGGCAGCGCATGTGCTTTGGCATAAATGTAGTTACAGTGTATCCAAAAACTGATTGCGCCCCACCAAAAAATTATTTCACCAGCTGCCACTCAATCTAAGACGGTGTTCCACATTACGAAACAACAAAGGAATTTGGAATTAGAATGCAGCAACACATCTCCAAGAAGCTGGGAAGGGAGTACTGAAGAAATCTTTCGAAGTCCAAAACTGTGGCTGGTTTAGATGATCTTTATCTTTATTCATTCTGGTGTGGAGACAGAGCATAAAACCAACACGCCAGCAATATTCTGTCTGCCGAGTTAATCTGTGATGGGCAATTTAATCAGGTTTGGTGATAATAAAAGTTGGGTGAGGCTAAGTAAGCCAACAATGGGGAGTGTATTGTAAATGGTTATTTTTTATAATTATTATTTATTTAATTTTCACATTGTAAAAAACATACACATAGACACATGTTGGTTAAAAATTGTGATAGATGGTTACCAAAAACCATCAAGGGGCAATTAAAAACTGCAATTAAAAATATAGAAAAATATTTGCAAGCTGCACAAAAGTACATTTTCAACAAATAAAATTCCACGATATACCAAGCTTAGAAATGTATCCCATGTGGAAAATTACAATCACTCAGCAGCAGAGTTGTCACCGCTTTTTTTAAACTGAATTTGAGGAAGTTCCGTAAGAACAGTTGGCAGATTATTCCATATTTTGAGCATGAGAACAACAACGACAACTGAACTTCGAAGTGACTGCAGGCTAAAGAGCAACAATAGAATGATGTTTTGGTTTATTGTTTAATACCTGCACTTTTTTGAGTTTTTTTAACTATAAGTTTTTATTTAATATTCTGTAATGTTTCTTAATTTAGATTTTTTTTTTTTTCATTAATGGTTTCTCCCTTTTTTTTTTTGTATATATGCAGCTGCTCTAATAGTGAATCTTCTCTGCAGTGGGACCAATAATCATATCGTATCATATCGTATCTTATCTTATCTTATCTTATCGTATCTTATCTTATCTTATCTTATCTCAGAGGTTTAGGAAATAGCAAATTGTTGCATTCTGTTTTATTTTCCATTTTTCACTGTGTCCCAGCTGTTTTAGAATTGAGTTTGTACACTTTAACACACATATTCAGTATCCTAACATGATCATTCATTCCAGAATATTGTAGTAAAAGAAAGAAAAAATTTGCATGTGGCTAAATAACCACAGCCACAACATAATATGATAGATTTTTTGGGCACTTAGAAATTAGTTCCATACTTTACATGGTTCAGTGCATCCTGAAAACGATATAAAAGAAAACACAAATTGCCCTTTGACTACATTTACATTTCTCTTTTAAATGAAAATTAATCCTTTTACTCAAGGTGCTGTACTGCATGGTTTCCTCTGCTTTAATTAATCAATAGCTAATCCTTTACTAGTAACCAGACAGTGGGAAGAAAGAGAATATTTTATGACCAAACAAAATGCAGTGCATGAGGTTTTTTTTGTCGACTTAGCAGGGTGAGACAGTGGTGAGCTAAAATTATCATTACTAAATGTCTAGGAAGCAAAGCAAATTCAGATTCTTATTAATATGGCCACAACGTTTTATTTTGTAGCTGTGATTCACGCATAAATACCCAGGCAGTTCACAAATTCATTTTTTTCCCTCTATTTAATTTTTCTTAAGTGATTTAGCACCATTTGTGATATTATCCTTTTCATTTTGAATTTTTTCAGTATAAATCACGTATTTTCTTACATTTAATTCACTGATCATGTAGATATTCATACAAGTTCAGAGTAAATTCAAAGGTTATTATATCAAACAGAGAAAACTGAAGAAAAAAATGACTTTTTCAGTCAAATATATCATTAACAAGTGTGTCACTTATCAAACTTCATTGGTTTTAGTGGTGAATCAATGTTGTAGAAGATGACAGTGTTTCCATGGTAACTACGGAGCCTCTAAACATCCAAATGGGTCATATCTGATAGCCATGAAAAGATGACAAACTGCGTTTCACACCAATTATTTACATCAGGGGTGTCAAATTCATTTTAGTTCGGGGGCCACATCCTCCTAGTATGATCTGAAGTGGGCCGGACAAGTAAAATAATAACATAATAATACATAAATAGTGTCAATTCCAAACTTTTCTCTTGGTTTTAGTGTTAAAAAAGGAAAATTACATTATGAAAAATGTTTACGTCTACAAACAGTCCCTAAAGTAAATGTGAATAACAAACACCCATGAAAAACCTGAAATTTTCTAAGAAAAATAAGCGCAATTTTAACAATACCCTGCCCCAGTTTATCATTTACACATTGGCATTACAACTTACAGATCACAGTGGATCTACAAACACACATTCAAATTACAGTTCTCTTAAAACATTTCAGGTTATTTGCATTTTTTGTGAAGATAGTTTGTCAATGTAAAAATTTTTATGTAATTTGATTTTTTTTTTCTTTTTTACATTAAAACAAGCAGTTGGAGCTGTGGTTATTTATAGGTTATTGTGATAGTGGTCCGACCCACTTGAGATTGACATGGGCTGAGCATGGAACCTGAACTAAAATGAAGGTTAATATCTTCAGTGTAATTTTAACATTTTCCAAATTCATCCCACGGGCCGCATTGGACCTTTTGGCGGGCCGGTTTTGGCCTACGGGCCATATGTTTGGCATCCGTGATTTACATGTATCGATAGGATTAGTGGATCAGCAGTTATTAACCCTTTCGTGCATAGTGGTCACTAGAGTGGACAGCTATTCTACAGCTGTTCTCTTGTATATTCATGGGTTTTGTTGTTTTAGTTCCATATCAGCCAACACAGTGGACGCTTACGAATCATCTCATACACTGTAATTCATATCATTACTGTAATTTTGCTGTTCTTGATAAACCTGATCTGCACTAACATGTTTCAGCATTAATCAATTATCTGTTAGAAAAAGAAGTTGGTTTTTTTTTTACCTCCGCCAAGGAGGTTATGTTTTTGCCAGGGTTTGTTTGTTTGTCTGTTTGTTTGTTTGTTTGTTTGTTTGTCTGTCCATTAGTGTGCAACATAACTCAAAAAGTTATGGACAGATTTGGATGAAATTTTCAGGGTTTGTTGGAAATGGGATAAGGAAGAAATGATTAAATTTTGGTGGTGATCGCGGCTGGGGGGGCCCACAGGGGGGGCCACTGATCAGCCTTGGCGGAGGACTGCGCTCTCCGAGTGCTTCTAGTTTTTGCATATTATCTCCATGAAAAGAGCAATAACTAGCATTAGAATAGGTTAAAATGTGAGAAAACATCAGATTTTATTTTATTTCATTGTTTTCATGTCACTTTCTGATATTTGGTTTTAAATATGTGTCTTTATTTCAAAAATTAAATGCATGGACATTTTTGTAACTCCATGAAAAAAAAAAAGAAAACTTGATCACATTGTTTTTTGTCATGCCTATGGAGGAATAAAAACACTCAAGAAAAAAATCGTAACTAAGGTTCTCATAATTAAAGTACGAAAGGGTTAAACACTTACATCAGTATTTGGTTGCCTGTGATTGTTCGGGTCTTTACAGGTTAATGCAGGTTGATTCTTTGTTGTGTCTACTCTTGTTTTCTTTCAGTACTTTTACAGAAGCATCCACTACGAGCACTTAAATACAGAGTTTCACCAGGACACATTAGTTCATGTGTGATCCACTGAGCTGTGTGTTCAGTGTGACATAAGGGAAAAAAAATAAATGGTACCTTTTAAGTGGAGCATCACCCGTCTGCTCATCCACATAGTCCTGCTTAAGCTCTTCGGGGACGTCGCTATCGCTGTCGTAATCCTGGTACACACTCTTCTCCAGTTCGTCAGACTCGTACTAGAAAAATAGTGGTGACATATGAGAAGGAAATGCAGGACAATAAGATCAAGCAGATTTAACCCTTTCATGCATGAATTATGACAACCTTATTCAAGATTTTTTTTTCCTTCAGTGTTTTATTCCTCTTTAAGCATTAAAAAAAACAATGTAATTGAAAGTTTCTTATGAATCTATTTTTCATGGAGTTACAAAAATGTCCACTCAGCTGGACACCATGTGTTTAATTTTTGAAGCAAAGAAACATGCATTTACTGACAAACTATGAAATTAATTTTTTAATACTGCTAATCTGATATTCTCACATTTTTAACATACTATAATACCACTTATTACTCATTCAGATAATATGCAACAAAAAAAAAACATCTTTTTGTTTTAAAAAAATGTGTTAATTACAGTCTAATAACAATTAGCAATTTATTTACACTCAAATATTTTATTACAGATGAGGCTTATCAAGAACAGGAAAGTTACAGTAATGCTATGAATTACAGTGTATGGGATGATGCATAAGGGTCAAAACGCAGTATTCAAAATCTCTCTGACAGGACATTTTAGAGACAATTTGACAGATTAGTGTTGCTAAATGACCCACATTTTTACTTTTAAATTCATTTTTGCTTTAGTCGGACCATAAGGGATTATCCAAAACAAGGAGCTACGTTATAGTGAAATAAATGTTGGAATGGCAATCAATTCACGTTTGCTCTCTGATGGGACATTACTGTGTTTTGACCAATAAGAGTCCACTGTACTGGTTGATAGGGCTGTGCAATTAATCGAAATTCAATTACGATTTCGATTATTACACGCAACGATTACAAAAATTATGTAATCGAGGAAAAACGATTATCAATTTTGAGTTGTTTAATTCACGCGCACGCAAGCTACCATGAGCTGCTCTGCCCCGCCCCCCTCTAAGCTACAGCTGCCAGCTAGTCGGCAGGTCCACCCCAAGAGGAAAGTTGTACCAAGCGGTCTGGAAAAATAGCAGGAGAATCGCAGCAGAAGTGCTTGGTAAACAAAAAAGGCAAGTCAAATTCAATTGTATGGAATCACTTTGGGTTTGATGAAGAAGACGAAGAGCAAAAACACATCACGTGCAAAAAGTGTTTCGTAGTTGTGTCTGCACCGACCGGTAACACAGCAAACCTTTTTAACCATCTAAAGTTTAACCACCGCGACCTTTATCATAATCTTATGAAAAACTAAAACACATAAAAAAAACTCCGTCTACAACTTCGTCTGCAATGCAATCTTCGGTCTCCGAATCTCTTTACGCGGCAACTCTCGTATTAACCTAACTGAAACCTCACGGCACGCCACTGAATTTACTATGTTTCATACTACATTGAACATACTTGAATTTATAATTTGCACTTTATGTGAGTTTTTTTTTTTATTGCTCCAGTTCTATGGCAAGTCTAGAGCAGTTTAATTCCAGTGCACTATTTGTTTACAAAAGGAAACATACTTGAATTTACAGTATACTTATTTGCATTCAAAGATTTTTTTGTTTCATACAAAAGTGATCATACTTCGTTTTAATGGTTAAAAGCTTTACTTATATTTAAAGAGTATATCTTACATTGTTTTGCAAGAAAAAAAATAAACAACTTTAAGGTTAACAAATAATCGTTTTTAATAATCGTGATTTCAATTGTTGCTAAAATAATCGTGATTTTTTTTTTTTTTCTATAATCGAGCAGCCCTACTGGTTGATATAATATTAAAACAACAAAATCCATGAATATACAAGAGAACAGCTGTAGAATAGCAGTCCACTGTAGTGACCACTGTGCATGAAAGGGTTAATATTATGAGTCAATACTAAAATTAAATGTGGAGCTTGAAGCGTTTCTATGTACTATTGATTTTCCAAACTCTAACAGCAGGGGGAAGTCTTGTCCCAGAACACGCCAAAAACCACCAAAAAACCAAAACCACAAACGAATCAGCTCTGAATGATCACTAAATAAAGTATAAAGCTCATTGTTTAATCACATATGTATTATAGTATCGGGTTTTATTCCTCAAACTAAAACTCATAACTGGTTATTATGGCAGTCAGTCAAAATAACAGTATCTTATAATCTACACGTGCTGCATCAGCTGACAGTTTACATTATAGCTCTGTTAGCTTAGCTCTGTTTTTAGACAGAAAACAGCCAAAGTAAAACCACAAATCACCTGTTTTCTGTACAGTTTGTGTTGTTAAAAGCTGCACTAAAGATCTGTTTGGAATCGTCTAAACAAGGTCAGAACGGTCATAGTTTAGTCTGAAGTAGGGATGTAGCGATATGAAAATTTCATATCGTGGTTATTGTGACCAAAATAATCACAGTTATCATTATTATCACGGTATTATTGAAATTGTGCTCAAAATGTTCAAAAAGTACTGATACACACACTGAAATAATTTAATCAAGTTGTATTTAAAAATAAATAAAATAATTGGCACAATGTACTTTCTGTTGACAGAAACATCCAAGTATTAACCCTTAGTGGTCTGAGCCTATTTTGGCCGTTTTTCAGTCCTTTTGATTTTGCCTTTATATACTATATAAACAAATGTTTACTATACCCATGTTTGGTATCTTTTTTTTCAGCACAACTTCATCTATATAATTTGCCTATTATTTTTTCACTTTAACCTACTATATGAACATAATAAGCCAGAAAACATAAAAAAAACATAAAATCTGATTTGAAAAATGTATATAATTTATTGCATAAATAACACACAGATGTTTAACGAACCTTTTCAAAGACTTTAAAAGTGAATATTGGTTCCAAATATTAGGTATATGAAATCAAAATTGTAATAAATTAAAACTATACACAAATATTTGGCATAAAAGCATAGCTTTACATCGGTGTTTTTTCCCCTAAAAGTGCGGTAATCAAACACGGTTCTCATGATAATTAGATTTGAAACGATAATACTAACCGTCTGCAATTTTACCACGGTTTATCGTTATACCGGTAATCATTACATCCCTAGTCTGAACCATGGATCAACAAACAGTGAACTTAGCAAAGATAATAACATCCCATAATAACTCTATACCTTCATAAGCCTCAGAATTCAAATCACGAAGGAATGCTGTGATTTCAGCATCAAACTCCGTTCCTTTCATTCAGAGCTGTGTCCAGTGGTGGAAACAACAGTACTTTTATTATTTTTATCACTTTGACTTTGACTCTAAAGGTTGTTTCTTAGTAAGTGAGTAAGTAAATTGTATTTATAGAGCACTTTTCACAGACAGAGTCACAAAGTGCTTTATCAATTCAAATCAGAATCAAATCAAGTTTAGAGACCCAACAGAATCCTTCAGGAGCAAACACTTGTGATTGGTGACAGTGGCGAGGAAAGACTTCCCTTTAACGGGCAGAAACCTGGAGCAGACCCAGACTCCTGAAGGATGGCCGTCTGCCTTGACCAGTTGGGGTTAAAGAGAGAGAGTAAAGGAGGAGAAAAGAGAGAGCGATAGAGATAGAGAGAGAGTGGGGGGGGGGGGGGGGACACATGGAGTACTTTATGATGAATACATAGAGTGTAATCAGTTTGTGGTGGCCCTGGGTCAGGTGGGAGACTAAAAAGCCTTTCTGAACAGGAGGGTTTGGAGGTGTTTTTTAAAGCTCTCTACAGTCCATGGACCATAGGTGTAGAGGCAGGTCATTCCATAGACGTGGTGCCACAGCTTTGAAAGACCTGTCACCGCGTGTGCTAAAACAGGTGCGTGGAACCATCAGCAGGTGCTGTTCTGAAGACCTCAAGCTACGAGTCGAGCTGTAGGGCTGGATCAGGGAAGCAATGCATGCAGGGGCCTGGCCATGTAGAGCTTAGTGGTTCTCATCCCATCTCATCACTTTCTCAAAGGCCCCATTGTGTTAGTTTTCCTCACCATGGGAGACCAACAGACTGACTCACTCCTCCCTCTAGTGGTCACATAACTCCCCCAGGCTGTCGATGTGAATTCAGTTCATGTCTCTAAAACCCAGTACATTAGCATTTTTAGCAGAACTTCGGAACTCTTTATTCTGAACACTAATGGTCATTTTAGGTCTTTTTTTTTCAATTCTCTTTTATTAGGATTTTCTATGGTTGACATGTTTATTCACATTGCAATTCACCATTCTCATTCATTCATCTGAAAATTACAATTGAATCTCACAGCGATACGTCCGTGACTCCACAGACAATAGAAATAAGGATGATTGGTCCTCTCTCAGCAATACCAAAGATGTAATTTTTACAATACGCAATTAAGAACTAAACTCCCTAGAACAGGAAGGCTGGGGTGCACATTTGTGATATTAACCCTTTCATGTATGAATTATGAGAACCTTAGTCAAGATTTTTTACCTGAGTGTTTTTATTCCTCTTTAAGCATGAAAAAAACAATGCGATTGAATGTCTTTTAATGAACCTATTTTTTGTGGAGTTACAAAAGTGTCCACTCAGCTGGACACCATGTGTTTAATTTTTGAAGCAAAGAAACATGTATTTAAATCGCAATATCAGAAAGTGATTTAATGTGTGAAAACTGATATTGAAAACATTTTTCATGCAGCTAATCTGATGTTTTCTCACATTTTAACATACTCTAACACAAGTTATTGCTCACTTATTGGAGATAATATAAAAAAAAACAAAAAAACAAAAACAGAAAAGCACTCACCCCCCACCCCCGATTACCATCCAAAATGTAATCATTTACTCCTTGTGCCAGTATTAACATTTCCTGAAAATCTCATCAAAATCCTTCTATAACTTTTTGAGTTATCTTGCTAACAGACAGACAAACAAATTTAAAAAAAAATGCCATTCCTTGGCGGAGGTAACAATTAGCACTTCATTTACACACAAACATGTTACTGCAGATCAGGTTTACCAAGAAAAGCACAGTTACAGTAATGGTATGAACTGCAGTGTATGGGATGGTGCTGTGTTGGCTGATATGGAACTAAAACAACAAAACCCAGAAGACATAAGAGAACAGCTGGAGAATAGGTGTCCACTGTAATGACCACTATGCATGAAAGGGTTCAAAAAAAAAAAAAAACAAACAAACATTGATGCAAAATGGTTAAGAAGGAAAAAAAAAGGGGTGAAATGGACATAAGACATGGCCTTAGATAAACGATGGTCGAACTGGTGTGACAGACCTAATCCATGTTTTCCATCTGTTCAAAAACAAACCTTGTTGTAGTTTTATTGCAAAAGTCATTCTTTCCATCTTAAAATGTCATAAATGATGCCAATCCACTCCTCCACTGTAGGTTTTTCTAGTTTTAGCCACTTCCTTGTTATGGCTTTCCTACAAGCAGCACTTCAAATGTGAAATTAGGTCTTTTTTATTATTATTACTCATTGAAAGTACAAATACTATATAGCCCCTTTAATCCAAGATCAATTACTATCTGAAGGGCCCAGAAGGATGTCTTTTAAGACTGTATTATTACAGTACATATTTGTGTCTTTGTCTTTTGGTGTAATTCATTCCATCTTTGTTTTCATTTTTACCCCTCTGCCAACTTCTAACCAAACGGGTATTGTAATCGTTTTGTCGTCTGTCTGTCTGTCTGTCACATTATCTGAAGAATGCATTGAGATATCTGCACCAAATTTATACTGTGGATGCACCTCAGCATGGAGCAGAAGCCTATTGAAAATAGGTGACCTTGACCTACTTTTTCAAGGTCAAATGGCCTTGTGTAGTTATACTCAGTGTTGGGCAAATTACTTTTAAAAAGTAATTAGTTATAGTTACTAGTTACGTTCCCCAAAAAGTAACTGAATTAGTAATGGAATTACTCCTTCATAAATGTAATTAGTTACCAGGGAAAGTAATTACTGTGTTACTTTTTGGAAAAAACTTCAAATATGTAAAAAGAAACTGATTTTTGAGCGTCTCACAGGCCAGTTGTATAGAGTAGAACAGCAGACAGGTACTGAATACCAGGACTGTGGTGAGGCTGGGGTCCACCAGGACCCGGCTTTTCCACCACATAAGTGCATATGTGCATTTATAGGAAGAAGATGCTCCTCCAGTTAATCCCACATCTCTACTTTTTCCAGTCGCTCCTCCCTGATCCAGCAGTAAATGTCTTCAGTCCACTCAGTCAGACTCACTGATAACTCCTCCCCTAAGTTAGCTGCACACATAGCTGCGTTCAAGTGACAGTGGTGTGCTGCGAACAACTCAAACTTGCAGATGCCATCAGTCGTTCAGGTGAAGGCAGCATGGACAACTCAGACTCATGGACACACAGGTGAAGCATGAAGGCAGTGTGGGCAATTTGAATAGAAGAACGGCTCGCTACGAATTGGTTCTTACCATTCACTAAAAGGAGCCATTCAAAAAACTCGACTTGTCCACAAACCTCTTCTGACTGGCTGAGCCAGGATGGATAACAGCTGTTAGATATCAGTGCGTAGTAACACACCACATTTCACTACCGGTAATGGTAACAGCGTTGTAACATTTCAAACAGTAATTCATTAGATTACCCATTACTGGAAAACAATAACGGCGTTAGTAACACAACTATTTTTAACGCCGTTATTCTCAACACTGGTTATAATATCGGAGTACTTTCAAATATAAACATGTATGTAATAAGTTTTACACAAAGACAATCTAATCTAAATTATAGGGCAATAACTTTCAACAGAATCTTGAACTATATTTGGCAGAGGGGGATTAAAAGTGTGCAGCATATTATATTCATTTTTTATGACGGTGCAAACCAAGAAAATGTTCCTATTTTGCACTGACAGAAAAGCATTATCTTATCTGAAGTATTAGACGACTGGGGTTAAATAATGGTGAAGGGGCCACACAGAGTTAGAGATGTAAGCAAGGGAGATAAAAACAAGAATTTGGCGCCATGGGGGAAATTATGATCACACTGAAACAGTTCAGCGAAAGGTCTGAGTAGGTTTTGAAAAAAAAAAAAAAAAAAAAAAACTCAGACAAACCAGTTGCTTTGAAAAACTGCATAACATTACTCTGTGCTCAAAAGCTGTACTGAAATAATTAAACAGTTCACTAAAAATAAATAAGGGGAGTATAACCCGAAAGGTAAATAAGCACAAATATACCTAGAAAAAAGGAAACAGCAGAAGATTCCTCATAGACAGACTCAAAAGCCAATACTTCCTTTATCCTTTACCGCAATCTCAGACAACGCACCGGCCATATTGAAAGGATTACAAGCTTAAAACTCACGACAAGCCCAGGGATTGTGTTAGCCTAATATTGCAGTATTACTTAGAATCGAGCCTGAAAAGAAAATCTATCAAAACAAATCAATGTGTAACTTTTTACTTCAATTTTAGAAGAGAAATACTGCTTTCTATAGAACTCTATTTTACTACCATACCAATTCAGCAACTAAGCTTTGAAGCTTTAAAAAGGTACAAATAAACTATGGTCTGGATCATGGCGGTCATGCTGTACGAAACACAGAAATCCCCTAAAAGCAGAGAAAGATTACGTTTATTTTCTTTCCTCCATTTCGTGATGTTTCTTCCATTCATTTCACAGGAAATACAATAGATTAAATACTGCGCTAGAACACACTAGGTACACTTTCTGGGCACAAAGAAACCCCCTCTATATATAAATTCCTGCCAAGATTCAGAGAAAAATAGCATAGGTGGATAATTTAAGATGATCCATTTGTGGTTCCTCGTTCTTGGGTATAGCAGCTGAGTTCACTCGTTTCCTAACAGCACATTTACAACATGTCAGGTAATGGGTCTAAGTGGTAAAGTGTACTAATGGTATAACAGGTTTTACTAATGCGCCGCTGGCCCTGCACATTCATAAAAGTCTGTTATGGGTCTGTTGTTGGCAGCTTAAGGGCTTTTGTAAACCACCTACTGACCACCGGTGATTATGTCCAAATTAATCAACTTTATTAACTTGCTCAACAGGTGGCCTTATTACAATGAAATGTTTATGCGAGGAGGGTGGATCACTGACAGCAACAAACAACTTGATTCATTTATGATGTGTTAGCGACCCACATGAGCAGAGGAAATTGGATTACAATGGTTTAGATTAACTCTGTGTTTCAGGTCTTTAATAATTCTCGTGAAAATCCATAATGTTGCTTCTGCAGGTTTTTCCACTAACTGGGACACACATACTTCACACAACACCACACCAATTAAAGGTGCGGTGCAAGATGTTTTCCTGGTGCATTTTTTACTATATTGCTTAAAATACCCTTCACAACCCGATTACAACCAATTAATTAAATGCTCTAACACAAAAATTTAAAAATGTAGTCACCTGTGGAACGCACAGGAGTGAAAAAACACCATCCAATCATTTTCAGCGCCCACTCAAAATGATTGAACGGTGATATGTCTGTCAAACTCAACTGCCATTTGTCCCTCCCCCTTTGTGCGTACCCCTCTTCGCGCATGAATCGTGCGTCCTCAGAGGTTTGAAGCGCTTGTACAGGAAATGAAGCCAGAGCCAGAGCTTGGCTATATTAGTTATATTCGGATGGGAAGTTCACAGACAAACTGTTTTGTCACTAACATAAATCAGTAGGAAATGTAACGTTAGTCAGATAAGTCTGAACTGGGGCTGTTCTGTAAGAGCGGGGGTGTCGGAGGAGACTGAATGATGTATGGATGGATCGGGGCCGGAGCCGGAGCCGGAAAAACACAAAGAAAACTTCCATGTCGATGTGTGCAAACTAAAAGTTACACAATCAAATATGGCTGCCACCCTGTGACATCACAATATGCAAATTAAATGAGTAAATTTACTCCTGTCATAAACTTTGGGTTATACCCAATTTTTGTCTTATTTACACTATGCCTTTAACAGAGTCTTCGACATAAACAGTTGCGACACTTCCATAGACGCTCGCTGTAAAAAAATGGCGGACGAAATAAGGACCTACTTCCGGGTTTTGGAGGGGCTGGTAGTTCCTGCATTGAGTGTAACGTCGCCGGAATACATTCATTTGTATTGCAGCTGATCTAGCAATTCTAGCGCTAAGATATCATCATCTTTCAAATTATCAAGTGTATTTCCTGTATAAGCAAACATTTCTGTTGTAGATTCTGTTTTCTTTGGCATGTGTTAGCGTTTGTATAAATTTATATCTTAAACAACTCTTACGTTCGATTGTCAGCTGTAGCCCCATACTTCACTAGCTTTGTCCAGCTGTTGAGATTTAACCACTATAACCACAAATCATGGAGTTTTTACGATAAGGTAGCATTAGTACAAATGTTGTTATCGGTGGGTTTCATTTTAGTTGTTCTGCTGAACCTGGTGGTGTTTGGTTAAGTTTGTCAGCTGAGGTCATGTGCTAATTAGGAGGAGAGTTGGTGTAGAGCTGAGTTCTGCCAATAAAAGTTCAATAAAGTTTCTGTTGAGTTTGAGTTTGCTAATGTTTAGTTTTTAATGAGTTTAACCTCTGTGCTAACACTAACATGCTAAGTTGGCCGCTATGCTGTCCGCTGGTTAATGTTGTATTATGTGTGTTATCAGAGCAGAGCTTGGCAGACACACAGAGTTCACAGCTAACCACTGTTTTCTGCTTGGACCTCAGTCCTATAACAGTAAAACTTAAACATGGTAAACTGTCCATCTCCTTACGAGTACAGTACAGTTGCAGAATGAATGAACTTGTAAACTTAGCACCTCTCACGTAAGTAGCCTATCCAAGCTAACACCAACCTGTCCCCCCAAAATTTAAGTTTTCAAAGTAATAAATGCACTCCTTTCAAAGAGAAATTGATGTAGAAATTGATGATATAGATTGGCTAAACATGTGGAAATTACATCATACAACTACTAGCTCTCGGACATGTAGGGAATTTGCCTGGAAAAACCTTATGAGATTTTTTCTTACACCCAAGTTTAAAAGTAAACAGTTACAGAGGCATCAGGAATGTTGGAGAGAATGCAGGGAGATGGATGTTGACCATTCTCATGTTTTTTGGAAATGTTCAAAACTTTCGGAATATTGGGAAATGATCTACAATGTCCTATGTCAAGTATTAGGATACACAATTCCAAAGAAACCTGAAATTCTTTATTTATGCAACTATACGTGAATACGATAAATATTTGGTAAAGGTGATGTTGATAGCTGCAAAAAAATGCATAACAAGGAATTGGGGGAAGATGAACGTACCATCAAAGGATCAATGGATAACCACGATCGAGGACATATTTCTAATGGAAAAACTAACACACAGATTGAGACTACAAGAACCACAAATGAACAAAAAGTAGAAAAAATGGACATTATATAAGCAAAATAATTGATAAGACTGTGCTACCCACACTTATTTATGTTTTGTTTGGGGTTTTTTGAGGGGTTTTTTGTTTTTGCTCTTTTAAAACTAATAAAATATAAGTTACAAAAAATAAATAAATAAATGCACTCCTTTCAGTGGTCAACCCCACTACTCAGAAGTATAACACACACAACAGTACATACGGTAGTGACACAACGGTTGTGTATGGTTTATTTTCAGATTTATCATGCTCACTGCTGTTTCTCCCATTAAATAACATATAGAGCACCTAGTTTGTTTGGAACAACTCAGGCTTACATGAACCACGTGATCACTGGAGCGGCAACATCCAAGCGTGTCATAACTGTCTTTATAGGGCTCTGGCCTTTATCTCTAACCACTTAGAAGCTACAGCTTTTTGAAATCTTGATGTCAAAATAAAAAAAAAAACAAACTCTGGCGTCTAAAGGGTTACATTTACCCAACCTAATGATGCACCATTTATAAATCCTTTATCCCTGTTGGAAAGTCATCAGGATTTATCCAACTGTGATCTCTGTGACTTACCCCATTGGATGCCAGCACATCCTCCGTCTCCTCCTCTTTGTGTTCGATGTGCATTTCAAAGGGGTTTCCCTCCTGCAGGTACTGCTGGAATAACGACAGCTCCTCCTGGACGAGGCTGTTGGACGACACGGCCTGTCTGCTCGGGGAGACGGACGGAGAACGACACTGGCCCATAAACCTAAACTCCTGGATCAAGGACGACAGAGAGAGAGATTTAGAGGATAACAAATGTGTGCATGGGTTTGATGAACAACGGGTGAAAAGGAAATAAGGACTTACAATTAAAATATAGGATTTTACAGTGACACTAGGGCTGCACGATTTTGGCAAAAAAAAAAAAAAAAATCCCGATTTTTTCCTCTAAAAACTCGATTTTCGATTTTGATTTTGATTTTTGGGTAAAACTACAAAAGACAACAGGAGTCAGCATGTCGTTTTCGTGAGCAGCCCACAATGCAAGTCACTGCTCTGACCTCAAAGCTGTGATGGTATCACGTGATGAACCCACAGAAGTTTATTTTTTCTTAATTAAATCTTTATTGAATGAAGTAGAGTATACAAACAATGTATACAACAAGAAAATAACATAAGTTTGCCAGGGGGAATACACTATAATACAATGTCCAAATCAGAGCAAATACTTGTGTTTTTTTATAGCCTTTTTGTTTCCAGATTTATCTAACAGCTTTAAATAAAGTTCAACATCTTTCAAAAAATAAATATTTGGTTTTGTGTTACAGAACTTACATTTGTGAATGAAAAATTTAGCAAGTAAGAGGACAAAATTAATTATAAAAAAAAAAAAATATATATATATATATATATATATATATATATATATATATATATATATTTTTTTTTTTTTTTGTTTTTTTGTTTTTTTGTTTGTTTTGTTTGGTTTGGTTTGGTTTTTTTCTCTTTCTTTCTTTTCTGGGTATCTGGGCCCACAGAAGTGATACCACTGTAAGTCAGTGACAGGTATCAGTCGTGCGTGCGTGGACCACGGAATATGAGTGATCCACATGTGGTTCTATTTAAACTGGGGGATCCGTGCGTGGAACAGACCGACCCAGGACACGCTGGAGGGATTCTATCTGCGGAGCTGGTGGATGTGTGTGGGCACAGGGCTGTCTGGGCTCCTCTGCTGAGGCTGCTGACCCGAGACCCTGGACCCGGTTTGGAAGAAGACAGTACGGTACGGATCTGGGACAACGGAAGAAGAGTGATCCGCATGCAGTTCTATTTCAGTTGCGGGATCCGTGCATGAAGCCACGGCTTATATTGTTATAAGTACTGTGGGCTCATGAACACATTTAAAGTCCGGTCATTACACGGACTTCTGTGACAGACAGCTGTCACTGATAGGAGGAGGAGCCTGCGGTAGCCCGCAAGTGCGCAGCCCGGAGGCACGAGAGAGGTGAAATCGATTTTACGATTTCCCTTTCTTAAAAATCGTCCTAATTAAAAAATCCGATTTCGATTTAAAATCGATTAATCGTGCAGCCCTAAGTGACACTATAATGGGTGGGCATACAATGCATTACATCAGTGGTTCCAACCTTTTTTGGCTCGTGACCCCATTTTAACATCGCAAATTTCTGGCGACCCCAGACATTCAAAACAGATTTTTTTTTATTTTTGCTGAAATTAATTTGTTTTTGATCATGTAATAGTTTGCTATACTATGTTGCAAATAAATGTAAATTTTAGATGACATTTAGTCTATATAATGTATATTATTCTGGACGGAGGCAGAAAAGCCAGGTGTAGATTACTGCACAAAGTGAGAATTTTATTTTCATTGGTCAGGATATGTACAGTCAGTCCAGCTTGGATTTACAAGGCTGACAATTAATACTGAACAAACAAGAACTCAAACTATGAATTATGAAAGAGCTGCAGCATCTGAAACCGACCACAATGAACATTTGACAGATACATTTTTTTGTTGTTTTTTTTTTATCAATTACTAGCAATTCCAGGTGACCCCAAGGTTGAAAAATACTGCATTACATATCAAGCATCAGACCTTAGTGCGAACTGTTCTCAAGGCTGTGGATGTTTATGTTCCTTATTCTTTCATGTGTGTTTTCTGTGAAATGCATCATAGCATGACAGATATAGAAAAGGCTGCCTTTGGATGAACTCCATTTATCTTCTGGACATCTTCTTCTTTCTATTCATTGGTTTTCTTAAAGGTGAGCTGAGGTAAACATGCTGCAAACAGAATCATCTTCTCCTTGACTGGGTTATCTGGTTTTTCTATTTATTAAAAAGACTTGACATTACATTACAGACCATACTGTCACCCATTTTCATACTGGACTTGCTTTTTTGTGAGTATGTATCGTTGCTGTTGGGCGGAAACCTCTTATGTCCAAAACGGTTATTTTTCAGGAAACTGGACAAATGATGTATATTCTTTTTTTTTTTTTTTTTTTAATAAACCATAAGAGACTCAACATCTTCCAGTAACATTAATCTGTTCCATATTCCTCACAGTTTACACATTTAAAAACACATTCTCCATCAAACAAGGTACAGTGAGGCTAATACATTTCTGGATGTCTCGGTCCCATTTTCTTAGGGATTAGAAATGATTTTTTTTCCTTTCAAATATCCAGAGAAAAAAGAGCACGGACATAATATGGACTTTGTATAATATTCAGTAAAAAAAAAGAAAGATTATGAGCAATAATAATACAGAATGAAAATAAAAAGTAAAAAAGGACAAATTAAATCAAATAGTCTCCTTTTTATATCACCAAGGTAACATTTGGCATGTATTGTTTCACATAATTTTCCCATTTTTCCCGATGTTTGATGAATATTTCTAATTTTACATTGACGGTGAAGGTATTTTTTTCCGATTTTGTAAATGTCCCATGTTATTTGAACCCAGTGCTGAACAGCTGGCTCATCTTGCACCATCCATTTTTTTTTTTTTATTATTGCTTTTTTTCCCTGCTCCAGGAAAAATGACGTATATTCTAAATAAATGAATGGAGTTAAGAGATGTAGTCACAAGCCCTTTTCAACACTTTTCATTGCTTAAATATTTCTAAAACCGTCAGGCCAACATGAAGACTGACCAATGAAATTGTTTTATAACAACAAAAAGACCAAAAATAGACTTACGAGGTTTCCACAGCGACGATCTGTCTTTTTTTACTTCACTGTTTTGTTTTGTTTTTTTTTTTTAAATATTTATGTTTTTTTATTCTTGGCTGTTTTTATGTGATGTGTGTACTTTACTGTGAGCACCTTACAGAACATAACACCAAATTTTGTTGCACTGTCCAATAGGGGTGTAAGAAAATATCGGTTCAGCAATATATCGTGATATTTCATTTCATGATACTGTATCAACATTAAAAACTACTGTATCAATATTTTTAGGTATTTATTTAAATGGGTATTTTGCTCAGTTGTTTGTATACTAAAAAAGTAGTATTGTGATATTGCAGAACACACATGTAGTTTTTTTTAAACTGCTAACACTGTTTTGTTAAATAATGGATAATAAAAAACTTCAATCATCCTAAAAGCGCTTTTTACTGTCTGAGAGAGGCATATGTTAATTTCTTTGTTGGGATTGCATTAAAATAATATTATGGTGTAGGATGATTCAGGGACTGTCCACTACACATTCTTTTCACAACTAATAGAATATGAACATTTGAACAGAATCATAAAGTGTAATATCTGTAACACATAATTTTATTTATGTATTTATTGTTGTTATTATTATTATTATTATTATTATTTTGAACAAAATGTAGTTTTTACAGAGGAACATTTTGTGATACAGTATGAAATCCTGTTCTGATCAAATAAAAATTTGTCGTTTGGTATTTGTGCTTATTTCTGGTATAATTAATTTTTTCTGGAAATATTCTCTTAGAAGAGACAAAACAAACAAAAATATTGATTGACTGATTGATGCATTTATTTTAAATATGAATGTCAAAACAGAAGAAAATAAATAAACAAAACACTTAAACATAAGACATATAAGGCATATTTGAAAAGGAGTGAGAAGAAGTACAACTTATAAACTCCCACCCCTTCTCCTTATATAATTAATAATGATTAATTGCCTTATTAACAGTACCACGATATATCGCAATATATCGTATCGTGGTCCTAATATTATGATTTGTATCGTATCACCAGATTCTTGCCAATACACCCCCCTACTGTCCAATATTCTATTCTATTCTATTCTATTCTATTCTATTATATAAAATACCAGTTTTGGTTTAAACTGGTTTTGATACTGAATTATGCAACTGTTTACAGCTGTAAAAAAAAAAAAAAAAAAAAAAAATTCCTTTCACGTGCACTTTATGGTACAAGTAACAGCAGTTGTTTCACTTTCGTTGATGTTCTACAAAGTGCGGTGAACTTTAATACTTGTGTGTTGATACAAAAGTCCACACATTTGCACATCCCCGCACACACAAAGAGAAAATGTTCAGCAGCGTCCCCTGTGTTTCAGATACTTATGCAAATGTGTACAGTGGTTGGGGTAAGCCGTGAGTGACGGCGTGAAATAAATGAACGCCGCTAGCGCTTCACCTTCACGCCTCAGCGCTACGATTCTTACTCACATGGAGCTGGGCGATGTTGAAGTTGGACTTCACCGGACAGAGCTCCCATGTCTCATTTTCCAGAAACATCCGCAGCTCCTCCAGTCTTGCCCTGAGGTTTTATGAAGAGGAGAAAAGGAAATGGGGATCAACGTCCATCCGTTAATGACCTTGTGCCATTCAATATATTCAGGCAGCTGCTCCGGTGTCCGCACAGTCTAGATTAAATGTGCTGACACAAACAAAGGCTGCGAAAGGTCACCGGATGCGAGAGAGAGAGAGAGAGTGTGTGTGTGTGTGTGTGTGGTGAAGGTGTGCGTAAGATATCTCTGTGTTAAGTGTGATCACGGTTCAAGACGGCCGCTGTAGTGGGAGGTCGGTATCAGCGCCTTCTTTGTGAACTGTCAGAGTGGTGTTGACTTCATAAAACTGTCACTTGTCTGAAGGATGTCGGATGTGAGAGGAGAAACACAACACACAGGCAAAAGACACAGTCTGATACAGAAGGAATTAAACAATATCACCTGTGTCCTAGGTCAAACTTTCTTTAAACTTCATCAGCTTAAGGTTTTAACCATTTAACCCAGTGGTTCCTAACCTTTTGTGGCTCATGACCCCATTTTAACATCATAAACCTCTGGAGACCCCAGACATTCTAAACAGAGACTTTTTTTTTTGCTAAAATTAATTTGTTTTTTTTTTTATCATGTACTAGTTTGTCTGTAAATACTCTCATAAATTTCTGTTTTTTATTTCTCTAAAACAAAGAGAATATTTTGGAGTTGTCATTATTTATAGGTTCTTATGATATTATTTTACTGGTCTGGCTATTTGAGATCAAATTAGGCTACATGTGACCCTGAACTAAAATGAGTTGGACACCCCTGGTCTGATTGAAGAAATTGAGTATAATACTCATAATTATGTTTGTGTTAGTATATAATCATGTGAAAAGAAGAATGATTGCATTTTGTTCTCTAGCAGTTAGCCCAGTGGTTCCAAACCTTTTTGGCTCGTGACCCCATTTTAACATCACCCTAGACATTGAAAACGAAGACTTTTTTTTTTTTTTTTTTGCTAAAATTAATTTGTTTTTGATCATGTAATAGTTTGCTATACTATGTTTCAAATAAACGTTAATTTTAGATGACATTTAGTCTATATAATGTATATTATTATGGACGGAGGCAGTAAAGCCAGGTGTAGATTACTGCACAAAGTGAGAATTTGATTTTCCTTGGTCAGGATATGTAGTCAGATCCAGTTTGGATTTACAAGGCTGACAATTAATACTGAACAAACAAGAACTCAAACTATGAATTATGAAAGAGCTGCAGCATCTGAAACCGACCACAATGAACATTTGACAGATAAACAGTACCACAGTGCTTCAGTTTCAGCTTCAGTTTGTCATGTCTGTTATGTATTGGGATTGTCTCTCTCAAATTTCAGGCGACTCCATTTGAATTCCAGGCGACCCCACGTGGGGTCCTGACCCCAAGGTTGAAAAACACTGAATTAGCCACTTCTATCTATAGTAGAGCAGAGTCCACCATGTTGTACCATTATCTTTCCCCAAAACAATATGTTCAGTGGGTTTTATAGTTCCAAACCAGACTTTGCTCCTTCTAAACAGTTTTCACCTCTTTTTAAACATTTTAGTGCACATTATTTCCTCCACACAAAAGAAACAAACTTTGGTCCCTTATGAGGGCCTCTGCTGATGACACTCACTGGCAGAACTTAAAGAAACACAGGAACCGTGTCATCACCTTTATAAAAAAAAAAAGCAAAAGTGAATTACCTGTCTGCGTTAGGATTCAGGAGACTAGTGGAATCACTGAAAAGTGAGTCCTCCACACTGCTTCTACTGTTTAATAGCAAAGATGGACCAAAATGACAATAAGAGTGACATGTTGAAGTGTTCAACAGCCATTCACTTCAAGATGGGACATTTATGATAAGAATAAAAATGGAAATAACAGCTGTAAAAATATTAGTAGTAATAATAATAATAGCAACCTTTGAAATAATTAAATCATTACTTGCCCTCCCCCTCAACTCTGCTCATAACAACATTTTCCTTCAGACGTGTCAGGAGTTCTGAGGTCCTCAATGTCCTGATGCATTTAAAGTCACCTGGTGAAGACAACCTTGACTTAACCAGGTGACTTTAATTGTTTCTCTTACACGTATATTTAATACAACTCCTACACCCGGGGCACTTCCATCAATATGGATGACTGCTTAGGTCATGCCATTGCATAAAGGTGGTGACACTGATGACACTCAACAATTATCAACCACTTAAAATGTTCAACAGACTGTCTTTTCTCTTCAAATCTTAGAATCTTTATTAAACTCACAGCTACGTCATTTCATGCCCTTGAAGCACAGCAGTATTATATGGTTTTCATTGGAGGCACAGGTCATTACTCAACGCTTTAGCTCCTGATGTGTCTGTGGTGAGCGTTCTGAATGTGTGATTTATTTAAAATATTCCTAAAAAAATCAACTGTTTGCTCAATAGGAAAAAAAATCTAAAAGTGCTGATAGAAAAGACTTTGTTCTGAGCATGCTCAGTAGACCCCACTATACAGGCAGTGGGGGGCAAATCACAGAACAGTGAGACCAACTTGCTATAAAAATATACATGATCATACATGATCAAAAACAAAGTAATTTTAGCAAAAAAAAAAAAAAAGTCTCTGTTTTGAATGTCTGGGGTTGCCAGAAATGTGTGATGTTAAAATGGGGTCATGAGCCAAAAAGGTTTGGAACCACTGGGCTAACTGCTAGAGAACAAAATGCAATCATCCTTCTTTTCACATGATTATATACTAACGCAAACATAATTATGAGTATTATACTCAGTTTCTTCAATCAGACCAGGGGTGTCCAACTCATTTTAGTTCAGGGGCCTCATGCAGCCTAATTTGATATCAAATAGCTGGACCAGTAAAATAATATCATAAGAACCTAAAATAATGACAACTCCAAAATATTCTCTTTGTTTTAGTGCAATAAAAAACATAAAATTATGGAAATATTTACATTGACAAAATATCTCTTTCACAAAAAAGATGCAAATAACCAGAAAAAAAATGACATTTCTAAGGAAAAATAAGTGCAATTTTAACAATATTGTGCCTCAACTTTAGTACATGTGTATTACATACAGTGTTACACAAACATTTGGTAACAGACATAATATTGTTAAAATTCTGAAGTTTGGAATTCAAAATAATAATAATTTCTACAATATTATGCCTCAGCTTATTATTAACACAACTTACAGATTGCAATGGAGCTACAAATGCATAAAAAACACTTAGTAAGAGGCAGAATATTCGTAAAACTGCACCTAATTTTCGGGATCACATTCCATTTTTAAAGGTTTATTATGCTACTATTTTACTTGAGATCACATCGGTCTGTATGTGAACTAAAACCAGTTCAACACCTTTGACTGTTTGTATCTTTAGTGTAATTTTTGCATTTTGCAAATTCATGCTGCAGACTGGAAACTTTAGCAGGCTGGTTTTGGCCCACGGGCCGCATGTTTGACCCCCCTGAATCAGACCATCCTAAATCTCCATCAATCTTACACGAGAACTTTAAAGTCCATAATGAAATAGTTAAATTGGAAATGTCATTTTGAAAATATTATTTTGCATCTACAAGGGAACTACATACTGAACAGTAGCAAAAGCCAAATGAAGGCCTCAGAAGGTCAAAGTTCACTCTGAGAATGACAACCAGATGGAAAAACCATCACAGCTGCTTACAGTAGGGGGGTGTTATATATTTATTTATTTTTGTTTACTATTTAATACTATTACTATTTAAATATTTTGCATTATATATTTCCTTTTTTTTCTTCCCTCAAGAAGTGCCGTCTCGACAAAGCGCATCCGAATTTGGGAGTGTATGCTCTGTGTATACAATGACAATAAAAGGAATGTTGAATCTTGATGATGCCCAGTGGAAGTAGCATCGAGATTTGAAAACACACAAGGGATGGGGGAAAAAAATCTACCAGCTCCTACAGTACATCCACCCCTTTTGTGACTGTCACCTGGGTAAACATTTTCAGCTTTCATTACAATTTCACACTGAGATCACTATTTGTTAAGCCTGCGTCTCATCAAATTCATCTCTTCTATCATATCTGTACCCTCCCCCCACCCCCCTTCGCAATTTCTGTTGCCAGGATGAAACATATGAGCGCTGTGATTTTAAACACCGTAATCATGGCACCGATCAACGCAAATCACCTCTGATGATGCTGCTCAGTCTGTGTGAAAGCATCCATATTCATGTTGTTGGCAGGGGTTATGTAATCAAGATGTAAATGTGTCTCCAACTCAGTGAGTGTTACCTTGTAATTACATGTCGACTCCGCAGAGGCCGATCGCAGGGAACGCAGCGTGTTTACGGCAGCCGATGCTTATGATTCTGTGTAAATGCTTTTGTTAAGCTGTGATAACCTGACACATGAAATGTCCATTTACCGTCCTCTCATGCAGACGTTATTACAGGAGACGGCTCATATCTGCTACGAATGTGATCTCAGATCTGATGTCTGTCACATGACGCAGATTCTTATCAAGCATCTCACCTGTGGTAGTTTTTAAAGTAGTTGACACTCTGGCGTTTGATGGATTCCTGTAGGACCTCAGACTTGCTGCCACAGAATTCCTCCCCCACCTGCATCAACCTGGAGAAAAAAGAAAGGGGGGGAAAAAAGAAAAGGAATGAAAGTTATTAACAATGACTTAATGTTAGAGAAGAAGTCAGGAAAACATCAAGCATGATTTTAAAGTAAAGTAAACACTAAAATAAACTATTAGCCCACGCTGTAAACACACATTACTCTAACTGTCAAAGATAATGTGTAAATGAAACCAGTGGGTGGTATCCAATAACACAAGAAATGACATTAAAACTCCAAAACTCCTTTGTCTTTTACAGCGAATAAATGAGATACTTGACAGCTGTGTTTACATGTGCTTGACGATGCAACCGCTGAAAGGTGAGACAGGTTTATTAGAAAAATGTCATCATCTTCAAATTTTATTCCGGCCTATATGAGAAAAATGACAAAATATAACTATTTTATAAGATGTATTGGTTTGTAAAACAAAACTTCACTGAAAATGGATGGTTTCCTGTGGTCACAATCCTGTTTTTTTTACAGTCCATTATTGGCATCATTTCCACTTTTAATTTAAAATACACAGACACAGGTTTGTCCTCAAAGCTTCTGTGGAGTCGATCATTGTGCCAGCCTGATAATTATCATCAGTAATTGTTATGATTTTCTTTTATCTGTAGTGTTTATCTTGTCAGAAACACTTAAAAAATATTTTGTTGTTTTACTCATGCATTGCCTGATGTTGAACAAACACATTACAACCCTGGATCTGTGAAATATTCCATCTTTTACATCATTTTTGTACTGCACAGTAGTCATTTTCTTTACTTTGATTAAACACTGGCATAAAACATTTCGACTCAAGGAAATAATCAATTAAATCATAAATTTAAAGTTAGTATGTTGCTTTTGCTTTGTTCAGTCTTTTACTGTGTTTTCTATCTTGTTCCATCGATTACAAATAATTTAAAACCGCAAATAAATGTCTGCTTTCTTCAACTTTCATTTAGAGCCAAAAATAAGACCATAAACTAGAAAGAAATGACGATTTGTCACTTACTGTGACAATCATTGGTATCAATTGACTAAAGTTTTATCACACTAACTTTTGTCTCCAATATTTTGATTCATTTTTAATTTCTTTCACAGTTCAGGAACATAAAAGAAGGTTGGTTTCGTGTGTGGCATTTAAATAGGATTAGGAACACTGGTACTAGTTTTCATGAAAGCTTTACACTTTCTGAAGCAAAATTGTCAAAATTAATGTCCAATAGCATCTAAATGACTGAGCATATAAGAACTGTGAGGAGCTAAAAAAGGGGATGGTATGCCAGAGTACATCAACCTAAAAAGAATAAAATGGAGACAAGAGAGAGAAGGGGGACAGTGAAAGCTGAATAATGAAGACCAATTAGTGAAAACAAGGATGAGCTGGCTGCCGAGCCCTGTGGCGTACCTGCTGATGACGTCCAGGACAACAATGAAATCGTCGTATTTGAAGTTTGACATGTCGGTACCCAGGATGTAGGCCTTCACTTTCAACTGGACATCCTGAAGAGAGGAATCAGAACACCACTGTGATGTCATATGAGGACGATGGGTGATTGCAAAAAACAAATCTTACAAAAAGTGAATGAGAAGAAACAAGGAAAGATTAGAAGTGGAGGTGATTAAAGAGGGCAGTAGCAGAGGGATATGACAACAGAGGAACAAGACAGGGTGAGAGAATGAGGCTTACGCTGTCAGGGGACGACAGCAAAGGTATATCCCCGAAATCCCCCTAATCCTCTGCTATTTATAAAATCTATCCACGATAATTGTTAGACAATTGATACGAACTCAATTTGAGCTACATTGACCTGATAGTGGCAGAATAATGGTCAAAAAAACAATTTTTCTCCACAAAACTCCACCTAGTGAATGAAAATGACACCATATGAACTCTGGATGGTAGACAGAAAACGGACATTTGTAAGACGATCAGTATAACTCAATTTAATCTCAAACAGCCTATTATTGCTTGATTTATGTCCAAAAACTGATTTTCAACTAAAGTGCCCCCATTTGGATGACTTATAATACTCACAGAGAAGCTGAAATCGATAAGCTAATGACGTTCATTTGTCTTCTGTTAATGTAATTATAATTTTCTTTTTTCTTTTGTTCATACAAGGTATAATTTTTAGATGTTACCTGCTTGACACGTCGGATGACGCTTCTGAGGAAGACTGGAGTCACAGTCGAAACTGTCAAGCAGGCAACATATAAAAAACTATACCTTGTCTGAACAAAAGAAAAAAGAAAAGTATGAAATTAATAGGGTTCTTCCACTAGGGGTCCTCTATGTTGGTTATCAAGGGATAACAAATCCAACCAAATCTGTCCTAGTTATCGCATTCACATGAAGGATATCCGGTGGCGGCAGCAGTTGGGGTAAAACCATTATATCCCCAAAACTCGATTTTGTGGATATAATTGATAAAGGCAGTGGTCTGTCCAACCTGCCAGATCCGAGTCAGTCCATGCTCCAGTTTCTTCTTTACGTAGCTGCGATCCACCACCAGCTCATCAGAAACTGCTGCTGCTGCATCATCTACAGTTAATCAAACAAAAACACACAAACAACTGGTAAGAACTAGAATCCTATAGAAGCCTGTTGTTGTTATCTTGAAAAATAAAAAGTGATCTTGTTATCAGTGTTTTGTCGTGACAAGTAAAGTTTCACATTATAACATGAAAGATTTTTGACTTAAAGGGTACCTGTTGTAAATTTTTAATGCTAGCTACTTCAAAAGATCACGTATAATACTAGCTGTTCTGTCAGGTAACTTTTGTATAAGCCCATTGTCAAGTACATGCTGGTACTAAGTCACTGCTCTGTCAGTCAGTCATGGTCAGAGACATGTTGCCTCCTGCTGTTCCAGCACAGCGGTGACGCAAGAGTCATTGATTTGTTCGATTACCTGGGCTGTGATGGACTGGTCACTGACCCCGTCCAGCAGACACATTATCACCCAGTGCTGGGTCACGTCTCTAGGACAATGACGGAGTGCAAAGCTTACAGTGTGCTTTCAACTCAGTCTTGCTCACTGACAGCTACTTGTTTACTGCACTCATCACCCGAAAACAGCGACAGTAGGTCACTTCCGGTCAGGAATGGCTGCTCCCCATAGGTTCTGCCCCAGCTCGAACTTCACATAACAAAAAGGACTGGTGTAGTGCATTTATGGCTGTTTTTTTTACTGAATTTGTGCCTCTGCTGCTTATAAGTAACGCACAAAGCACTCTGAATGTCGTAAACTTGAACAGTACAGGTACACATCAAAGGTGCAGACAGACCCAAGTGAGTGAGGACGACAAAAAACCTGATTTCCACTGAAACAAAGCTGACGAAAAAACCTGAAATAATCCATATAAATGTCAAGAGAAAACTATTGTGATTCTGATTCTGAAAGGGTAAAAATAGAAGACTCATTCAGTAGCTGTGAAATAAGAGTCCAAAGCTGCATTCTGATGTGAATGGAGACTTTAGACATGGCTGATCTGCCAAACTGACAACTGTGAGTGTTGTCAAAGTCTCTCATTGTGAGTTGCACCATGTAGACAGTGTAAATTTTTGCTTTTGGATTTCTGCAGAGCTTTTGACAGGAGTATAGGTCAAGGAGTCTCTGGAGGAGGAACACTAACACAGACCTTGAGCCCAATAAGACATTAGTGGATGACAGTTCAATGGGGTGTCACTATCACACAATGAAGTAAATGTCTAAAATATAAAAGGAGATGGGTCTTCCTCAACTTCTGCCGACTACTCTATGTTGTGCTTTTTTCCCAGTGTCGCTGTTGTGATAAAACATCATGTGGTGCAGACACTACAGGGGCCATAATATACTTTCTTCTCCCTGAAAACTGCGTCAACAAATCTGAAATTGCTCGCTCTGTTGGGGCTGACTCTCTTGACAATCTAGCAGCAGTCGGCTTGAAAGTCGCAACTAAGGAAGATGAAACTCCCACATGGAGCACTGGGAGACTCACCCTGATGGGTAGAGTGTCCGTCTTCTACCAATGCACATTAGAATATAGGAAATATTTCAAACAGAGTAGGGATGCACCGATATCACTTTTTTCTAGACCGAGTACTTACATTTGAGTACTTGCCGATACCAAGTACCGATACAAGTACTTAATAATCCCATTCCAGTTCTTAGTTCCTTTTGTAAATGTGCTTTATTGTCGTTGTCATTAGTCTGACTGGAACAAAGTGCTGCTACTGACATTTAATGTGTTGGAATGAGCGTTTCTCAATTAATCCACCAGGTGGCGCCGCTCTGAATTAACCATACTGGACAAATACCACGAAGAAGAAGAAAGTTTTTTGAGAAGAAGAAGAACAAAGTCAGTAATAATAAACATGGAGATGACAGAGGCAACACTAATGTGATACTAATATTGTGGCATTTTCACTGGTAAGGTTTAAAAGCTTAGCTTTAGCAGGTGGAGAAAAGAGAAATGAGTGATAAGTTTGGTTTTCACTTCCGCTGGCGGCGGTCCGCACCGCTCTGTACTGGTGGCATTCTCTGTCTGGGTACTCATCCACCAGCACCTGGAAAACGGATGGAATGTACGCAGAGGACGGACAGAACGCTGCGTCCGTATCTGTCTGTGTCTGTAACATTACTTGCAGTCAGCATTACTTTTATCACCGTCATTTATTTGGTTAAATCTCCACTCTTCACACTCCACACACATTATTCCACCACCGCGTACCTGCTGCACTGTGATTGTCACACGGCCGTAAGTGGTATCAGTGCATTTGTATCGGATTACTTTTACGAGTACACACACTGAGTATTGGAGCCGATGCCTGATACTTGTATCAGTATCGGTGGATCCCGACAATAAAGCTATCCATGGCCAATCCCTCGCATAAATAAACCTGTCTGGAACTCAACAGCCACTGTAGTGGTTTTGCAGATGTCAACAAGGACAATGTCAACCTGACTGTAGCGAGAAAGAAAAATAAGTTCACTTTGACACAAGAGAAAAGGTACAAACTACTAAGTCACTGCAGCAACTGAGCTTTCTGGTATAATTGAACCAACTGGTTATATAAGGGCAAGCAAAATCATTTGGCAAATCTACTCCGAATCCATTTCCATTTGTGCCAGTCTCTGGAAAGGTAGACCGCTAATGAGAAAGACACTGCACACACGACTTTCCGACACTTGAACTCACCAACGCCACCCTTTACTAATTGTTAAACCAGGTCCTGTATAGACACATCACTCAGAGCAAACCAGGGAGATGTGTTTTTCTCTTTTTGAAGCAAAAAATGATGGAAAGAGTGAGAGATTTACACAGATAAACACATAAATTCACTCAAACATCTCAAGCTGTAGTCAAAACACAATGTCCAAGCACTAAAGATACAAAAGAGCAAAAGGGTAGATACTGTTACTATTTTGTGCGCTTTTAACGGTAACCGGTATTAAAGGTCGACTTATAGTGATTTTTTTAAAGGCTGACATAATAATGATAGCTTTGGGCAGGAAAAAGCAGAGTAAAAGCAGAGAGGCGATGAATCATGCAGGTAATTCAGTTTATTAGAAATCGGATAACGGTTGAGCTGAAGCACAATTTTCCTGTATTATTTACAAGATATTTCAAGTTTTTCCATGCTGTTTTCAACCATAATCTTCGCCCTATTTGAGAAAGGAGGCTGGCAACACAACACTGTACAAGGAGCTAGAGCAGACAGCAAATGAAAAGGAGAAAAAGAAAACACTTAAAAGAACCCAACTGGCTAAAAAAGTCCACTGGGGACCAACTAAAACCAATTAGATCAGGGAGAAGTCATGGATAGTTCAGATGATTTCCACAGTGGTTTTATAGTAATTTGACTACGGCGTTACCAAAAATGGCTTTTGGGTGCGGTGTCTAAGCCATGTAATCACAGAAAAAACCCTACCAAAATAATGGAAATCTCTCAGGTTTTATCTTTTCAGCTACTATTTTCCTTCAAAGTCAGTATTTGCAATTTAAAGGCCATTCTCGGCACCTACTTCTGCACATACTGACACTGTAAAATGTACTATTCCATATCGTAACCAATTTGACATCATTTTAAGCTATGATCTATTATGTCCACAGCTAATATTTAATGATATACTTTCTGTATGTTGACTTATACCAGTGTTTCTCAAACTGAGGGTCAGGCCCCCTAGGGGAGGCGCGAAGGCTTGCCAGGGGGGGCATGGAATCACTCCCAGGTGTTTTATTTTTTTCTTCACGTTAGAAGGTGGAATTAATGCTGCGCTCCAGGCAACCCGTAGTTCGTGTTTTTCAAACCTTCTACCGGTGAAAATGCACTGGAATGGCAGTCAAGGTCAAGGTCAAGGTTACTTTATTTATACCCGTAGGTAGATTTGTTTTGCAGTCTAGGTGGTTGCCTTGGCATTACAACAACACTTACATTAAACATGCAAGACAGGTACTTGATCACGCTTACAGACAGGACAAAAAGACAGGACAAAAAGTGCTCAGTCAAACTTGTGACTTCCCACCCGTGAACTCATACTAAATCGATGTCCTCCCAGTTCCGAGCTCTGACGTCACGTAGCAATGGCGGCCCCCATAGATGCGGTGTTTATGTTTATTAGAACAAGGTATTGCTCTGACATTATTTATCTGCAAATGTTCTGCATAATCAGCAGCTACTCTAGCGTTACCTAGTTTTCAGTCCATTGAGTGCAAGAATAAATAACCACAATGCTGGTTTGTTTACATCTAGCTACCGCAATTCATTGCGCTCAGGCAGTTTGGTGTGACTTACCTGGAATGTTACAAAGTCGTGAGTCATGGTCTGACGTCATGATTTACGGGCTCAAAAAACGGCCTGGAACGCAGCATGTTTGAGCATTGGAGCACCCTGGACTCAATTTACATGTACAACAAACAAATCTACTGCCATGGTGATCTGTCACTAGACTAGAGAAAGAGTTGAGCTTTGGAGAATGGACTAGGGCTGGACTGGAAAAGTAAAAAATGTGCAATGTTTCTGTTTTTGCACAGTTTGTAGAGTTTGCACTTTAATATTCTGAGATGTGCAAAGTAAACGGGCTCATTGCAGCCACTAATAGTTAAAATGTTCATCTTTGTTACCAAAATATGTTTGCTGTTCTAAAAAAAAAGTAACTTTATTGTCATAGTTGCAAGATAATTGTGCATTTCCTGTTTTTATTAGGAAAAATATTGTCTCAGGGGGCAGTCTTGTTGAGTTTATTTGTATTATTCAAGTGCAAATCTAAGTTATTTTTAATTTGCACAACAAATATTTCAAGGAAAAGCAAAAAGTATTGCTAGAATATCGATGTTCCTTTCAATAAAAGTCATAATTGCACCACTGTTAGAATGTTGTTGGGGTTTATGGGGGCCTGGAGATTTTCCGTCCTCCAAAGGGGGAGACCCAACAGAAAAAAGATTGAGAACCAATCTTGTAAGACTGAGACGAGAGGGAAAAAAAGTGCATTAGATAGAAACCTTTAGATACTGGGAGTAAAAAGCTGCATTCCTGAGTATCTTGGAAGCATCATCAAAAGGCAGGACAAGGGATGGGGACAAAAAGAACTCAAATACACATGACATATAGTGAAATTTTAAAGACAAAATCCTCTGCATGCACAAGTGTGGAGATTAGTGAACCTGGATTAATCTAGGCTTGAAAGAAACCTTTGTACATGTGCAGGTGTTCCTGATACTGATACAGCCAAAAGAACATCACTCATCTGAATCTTGCTTCATCCTCCCACAGGAGTGAAAATGAAGACGAGGCCTGTAAAAATCAGCGGGGTGTTATAGATGTTCAGATACAGTACTGAAGGTTAATCCCAGGATGATACATAGAGATAAGCATATCTCATATCATATAAATGTCATATAACCAGTGAAAGTCTTAATATTTGGTGGGTAATCACCTTTTTGAGAAACAAACTCAAAGACATGCTTTAACCTTTGCACACTGGCTCACCTTACAAAGTTTTACCATTGTGTGCCATATTTCTTCTTCAGCAGTTTGCAGACCTGCAGTTTACCCATGGGAGACGGTCTTAATCGTTTTATGAGGCATACAATTAGCAGCAGAAGCAATCTGCTCGCTGTTATTAATTCTGACAGAGGCTTCAATACGCTAAAGCAGAGATAAAATGTTCCGGAGAAGCCAGTGTCACCTTTTATGTGCGTGAAATAGCTCATTCTTACGTCTGTGAAAGACAAAATAATACCAGTGACCGACCTCTGCAACAATCTTAGCAAGTAATTTAGCCTTATTTTTACTGGGTTTTTTTCTTGTGAGAACAGAGAAGATGATGCCAACGTGCTCATCATGAATTCATCAATTTATAACACCATCTTAGCAAGTTAAATATTCATCAGGAAGTGCAAAATGTTGGCAGGATGGTGGAGTGTGTACATCTTCATAACCTTCCCAAAAATATCTTAAGCAATATGTCTTTCTTGACAATAATTTTGACCTTCATGGGAAAATTCAGAAAGAAATAAAAGAGATTAGCAACTTCAAAGAATCGAATACACTTTATTGTCATTGCACATGCTGAGCAATGAACAATAAAATACAGCCATATATTAAAAAATATAAAATAGCGTGCAATAGAAATATGTGCAAATTAGATATATACTACATAACAAGGTAAATTCTTAAAGTACTATTAAAAAAATTGCAAATATAACTACGTGAAGAAGAAAAAGGTATCCTGCACACTATCCAATCAACTAGCCCTGATTAAGATGAATCACTGGTAGTTGGACACAGCTGTATGATTGACAGTAGGATTGTTTGCTCAGCCCCTGATTGGCTACCTCTGACAGGGTAGGCCATATATTTGCCTGTATGGTCAATGCTGTTTTTAAATCTCTGCTTGAAAAAGGTCCAGAGACATAAGGAACCACACAGACACAATCCAAAAAAATACCTAACAAATTATCCTCCTCAGACCCAGCTATGGGTTTTCTGTCCACATTTGTGGACAAGAGTTTCACAACTTTATACAAAAAAAAGAAAAGAAAAGAAAAAAAGAAAAGAAAAGAAAAGAAAAGAAAAGAAAAGAAAAGAAAAGAAAAGAAAAGAAAAGAAAACTGTCCACCACAAAGGACATTCCATAAAAATTTTAAAAACTGCATCTGAAAAAATTGTTGCATCATGATGTTTCCAATATAGGCACTTACTTAAAAAACAAAAAACGCTTGTACTTTGCTGACATTTCCTGGGTCTTAGGAGGTTATACAACAAACCTATTAAACCCCCAAAAAAGAGAGAAAAAAACAAAACAAAATGCAACAGCAAAAAAAAACAAAAAAAAAAACAAGATAAATAATATTATCAACTTCTCTTTACAATGCAATACAGTACATGTTTACGTAAACGTATAACTTAAAATAAGAAAAAAAAAAAAGAAAGAAAGAAAGAAAAAGGTCTTGAGGCCCAAAAAGTTGTTATCTTATATTAAAGTTTTTTGCAAGTTGATTGGACAGTGTGCACCTTTTTTTCTTCTTCGCTCATACCTCATGCTCCTACACACCAGCCTCCATACCTCAAATATAACTATGTAAAAATACATGTGCCTGACATGAGGCACATGTGCCGTGAGTAGTAATAATATTAGGAGTAGGGCTGTGCAATTAATCGAAATTCAATTACGATTTCGATTATTACACACAACGATTACAAAAATTATGTAATCGAGAAAAAACGATTATTAATTTTGAGTTGTTTTAATTCACGCGCACGCAAGCTACCATGAGCTGCTCTGCCCCGCCCCCCTCTAAGCTACTGCTGCCAGCTAGCCGGCAGGTCCACCCCAAGAGGAAAGTTGTACCTAGCGGTCTGGAAAAATGGCAGGAGAATCACAGCAGAAGTGCTTGGTAAACAAAAAAGGCAAGTCAAATTCAATTGTATGGAATCACTTTGGGTTTGATGAAGAAGACGAAGAGCAAAAACACATCACGTGCAAAAAGTGTTTCGTAGTTGTGTCCGCACCGACCGGTAACACAGCAAACCTTTTTAACCATCTAAAGTTTAACCACCACCACCTTTAGCATAATCTTATGAAAAACTACAACACATAAAAACAACTCTGTTTACAACTTCGCCCGCAATGCAATCTTCAGTCTCCAAATCTCTTTACGCTGCAACTCCCGCATTAACCTAACCCGTATAACCCCAACGTGTGTATTCTAGATGGCTGATGTATACAGAAGGCCTGAACTGAAACCTCACGGCACGCCACTGAATTTACTGTCTCATACTACATTGAACATACTTGAATTTATAATTTGCACTTTACATGAGTTTTTTTTTTTTTTATTGCTACAGTTCTATGGCAAGTCTATAGCAGTTTAATTCCAGTGCACTATTTGTTTACAAAAGGAAACATACTTGAATTTACATTACACTTATTTGCATTCAAAGATTTTTTTCTTTCGTACAAAAGTGAACATACTTTGTTTTAGTGGTTAAAAGCTTTATTTATGTTTAAGGAGTATATTTTACATTGTTTTGCAAGAAAAAAATAAACAACTTTAAGGTTAACAAATAATCGTTTTTAATAATCGTGATTTCAATTATTGCTAAAATAATCGTGATTATTTTTTTTTCTTATAATCGAGCAGCCCTAATTAGGAGTGACCATTCGGGGAAATGGTCACAAAAACAAGTCTACTGAAGAAATTCAAAACTGACCTGGATGTCACTCAGCAAATAGTTCAGATTCACTGGAAAACTGCTGCAGTGATTAATAGGTTTCATCTCCACAAGTTCTTTAACTCGAACTGATGCAGTAGCTTCTCATTTCTTTAATAACCATCAGTTTGATAGAGAGCCTAAAGATCGGACTGTGTTTCAGTGGATAAAGGTCATGTGGTCCAGTGAGTCCAGACTGACCCTGTTCCAGAATGATGGATGCATCAGGGTGAGAAGAGAGGTGGATGAAGTGATTACCCATCATGCCTAGTGCCGACAGTACAACCTTGTGGGGGCAGTGTTATGATCTGGGGTTGGTTCAGGTGGTCAGGTCTAGGTTCAGTAACATTGTGTGTCTAGAAAAACCTGAAGGAACTGAACGAACATCAGTGGATTATTTTCTTCCCTGCTGATACAAACGTATTCCAAGATGAGCGGACCACAATTGATCAGGATCAAAGTGTGAAAGAGTGGTTCAGGGAGCATGAGGCAATTTCACCCGTGGATTAGCCACAACAAAGTCCAAACCTGAACCCCCATTGAGAATCTATTGGATGTACTGGAGAAGGTGTTACTCCCTTCATCAGTACAAGAAATATAGTACAAGTAAATGTGTCCCACAATCAAACCTAAAGGCGGACCGAAGAAATATTGTGTGTGAGAGACTTCTTTTTGGTTGGTCAATGTATAATTAAGCATAAAGATACAAATTTAAAGATTCAAGATACAAAGATTTTTTAGTGTCAATTCACTAGATGCACAGGACGTACAGAGAACTGTCTGTATTTTTTTAAAGAGGCAAAAATAGAATAAGATAATTAACTACAATACAATATAAAGTGTGTATCTCTTTTTTACTTGAAAGGTAAAATTTCCAATAAAAAGTTTAATAAAAAAAAAGAAAAAGAAAGTGTCTGTGGTCATTTAGAGGAAAACCTATCCTCTCACCAAGCTTGATATTGACTGTTTTGGCCATCAGAGCAGTAAGATGACGTATTTGATGGACAAGGAACAGTAGGTAGATCAAATTTAAATTCTGGTCTAGCAAAGATCTCACTGCCATTTGGACCTTATCTTCTCCCCTCTCCATCCGATTATAATCAGCAGCCTCAGAAATAGATGAGACAGTGAGATGTGCACCTCAGGGATGTGCAATGGAGACAGTTTTCCTTCAAGGACAAAATATAATGTTGTGATGCATCTTAAATAAATACCTTCACCGGTCATGAGTTTGTTGATTGTCTTGAAAATGTCTACCAGACCGTTGCTGTGATCAAGCAGTCTAATGATCAATTATCTTAGGGTGTTTTCACACTGCGTACCCGAGTCCGTATCTGAGTACACTGGACCCCAAAGTCCGCTGAATTTTATCATTGCACTGCAAAAATCAGAATCTTACCAAATGTATTTTTCTCATTTCTGGTCAAAATATCTCATCACACTTAATTCAAGCAAAAAAGAAAAAAATCTGCTAATGGAACAAGTGAAAATTACCTTGGTAAGATTTCTTAAAATAAGATTTTCAAGATCTATTGTCTGAAAATAAGTTCTTATATCTCACTGACAAGCTACTCTTTAGGTGATTATGTCTTATTTTAAGTGTGATGAGATATTTGGACTAGAAATGAGAAAAATACGTTTGGTAAGATTTAGATTTTTGCAGCGTGTGAATGCGTGCGCGAGTATCATACCCGAGTCCAGCTGAGAAGTTAGTCCTGGGACTCCAGTACGGTATGGTGCAGTGTGAAAGTGATCCATACCCGAGAATGGACGTGACTTAATCATCACTCCGACAACGGAAATTATGTTATCACCACGAGACCATAGACGGCACTCCTGTTGTTTCCTGAAAAAGCTTTGGAACCACGTGGCACAGGCTCGCCTTATCGACCGAACCACTCAGTGATAAATCAGGGACAATGAAGGTTGCTCTTAAGGCGGCCATACACTGTGCAATTATTTAGATTGTTGCATGCAGCTCCATCTCAAACTGTGTGAATCAATTGTAAAGTCAGGCTCACAATCCATGTTCTCACAATGCTCGTATGCGACCTGACTGCTCACACTGTAGCACCATACACCAGAGGACGCACCACACGTTCCAGCGTTGTATCCGGAAATGCAACGTTAAAATACGTAGGAATCTGGAAGTGCATAGACGATTGTGTATTGGCGTGAGTCACGAAATGGTAGTGCTAAACAAAAACCAACGAGCTGCTTTGGCAATATGTGCCATTATCTGCGGAGAATCAAAAAAGAAGAAAAGACGACAACGTGTTTGGTGCAGGAATTGGTTGGCCAGACGTGGACAGTATGGGCTGTCAATCCTACAGTGAAGGGAACTAGAGGTAAGCTGCAAAAGCTAAACTGCACTAGGCCAATAGCCAGCTACTGTAAGCTTAGAATTAGCTTACAGTAGCTGGCTATTATTGTATTTGCGCATGCACAGTGTGAGAATTTGAGGCACATCGGCTCGTGGCACTGCTTTGACAGTGCGATACCCTCACGAGGAGCGAGCAGGATTTCAAACAGCTCCATTTTCCTTGCAAACACACGATTGCTGGTCATGAGGTGTTAAAGCTATACCGTATGATGTGGCATTTTTACACTTTTCTTTTGTCATCTTAAAATGCTCCTAATAAGTGTGTGTCAAACTAAAATGTAAAAGAAATCTGCCAGGTATTGAAACTCAAAAATGTTTAATTATCATATATTTCTGATAAAAGTCTGACCAATCATTTTAGTCGGTCCGTATAAAATAATTGGCCGAACCTGACTGAGCCTCCTGTCAATCATCCATTACGGCCGTCCAGCATCCGATCCATTATCTCCGTCTCACATCCGATATGTGTCCCTCTGAATCTGACGCTTCACTGGCGCTGCTTCTCCTGTCACTGACCACAGTCTACTGTCTAAGATGTGTATGGATAGAACTGACATGCACATGTGGAAGGGATTAAACGGATTTATGAACAGAAACGACAACTGAGGGGCACAAACAGGAGTCTGATGAATGAAGGATGGAGATAAAAGTCCAGAAGTCAGCTGTACTGGACTGAACAGGTCTGCATAAAGCTCAGCTTTTATGACGGTGGGACTCATACAGGTACATGTACATGGTGTCACACAATGTAAGATGATAAATGTATGGACTATGAAACTTCAAATGTCCACGGAAAATTCGCGGAGGCCACGCGTTCACAGTGCACGCGCCCATCCCCTGGGCACTGCAGTGAAGACACTGACCCAGTACTGCACAGACCAGGTCTACTGATGGAACAGGGGCAATGGGCCCGCGGCAGGTGGATGATGTATCTGATTACTGAGGGAGGGGTCCGCGGACACGCCAAAACGGACCGGACCTCCACCTCTGCTTCCTCCTCCGTTTCCATCGCACATCAGGAGAGAGGAGGAGGAGCCTCAGAGCTCAGGCAGAGGGAAGGGGGCGGGGCTTTGGAGGGAGGCGGGTTGTTCATGTTCAAACTTTTACTAAGTGCTGTGAGAAATGCCACATCGGTAGGTAGAGCTTTAATCGCTTCTCCTTACCCCATGTACACTGCACGAAGCACGACACACGATTAGAGGTACATCTGGCCCGATCCCAGATATAGTCACACAAGTGAGAAATTGTCTCTAAAATCGCACAGTGTATGGCCGCCTTTAACTTTGCCTCAAGAAGGCTAACAAATAGACTAGTATTGTCGCCTCTGTAAACAAATGAACAGAACAGTCGCTCGGTTGATGATATGAGGGTTTGTGTTCTTCTGACTTCTGTGTTTGTTGGATAGCAACATAATTCCTTCCACACCGCCACCTACTGTTTCGGCCCTGTAACACCCACTCATACTCATGCAAAGACTGCAGTGCATGTGTGTGAACGCGACATTTGTGGGAAAGGTGTGTGCGTATCCAGGTACGGCACGATTCATTTCAAATTTTATATGTAGCTTCATTGGGACAGTACCTACAAAGTTTGTTCACTGTTTTGAGATATTTGAATTTTTGACAAATTTTTTTAATATAAAAATTTGCTTTTACTTTGCACGGAAAGAGTAACAGATATCAATATACTTACTATTGAGCACCTTGAGTTTGACCCTTCAAAGTCACTCAAGGATACCAATGTCTACATTTAAATGATCTTCTCCAAAACTACTGATCGGATTCATTTCAGATTTTATACGTAGCTTCTTTGGGACAATGTATACAAATTTTGTTAAAAGTTTTCAGAAATTTTGATTAATGGATTTTTGACAAATTTCTGAAATATTTAACATTTGCCTTTACTTATAATGGTCCATATTTTGATGGTTTATAACATGGAAATGGTTAGCGATATCAATATAGTTACTATTGAGCACTGATAGGAAGTCATATATAGACTTTAATTTAAGTTGTTTGTTTAATTTGTTGTCCAGTGAAAGTACCACCCACTTCTATTGGGCGACTGATCTACATGAAGACCACAGGACTCTAACATAGCAACAGAACCTGACTACCTGATAGAACGTGCTGGTGAGCTACAGGGCCACTGATCCTATTTTTAAAAGATCTCCTTGACGCCTCTGTAATGTTGGCTCAAATATGAGTCATTACCAAAGGAAAAAAAAAAATTTGCGTGGATTGCTAAAAGACAAAAGTTCACAAGCCTCAGGAGACATTGAGACATGGAAACTTGACTTATCTGGGTTTCATTTAATGAGCACAGTGGGAGGAGGAAGACAGACGATGTGAGGAAGGAGGAGAAATTTAGAGAAGACAAAGTGAAAGTGGTGTTATGAAAGCCGACAGTCCTGACGCAGGTGAGAAAGACTGACTGTTACTGGTTTGATGCCGACACAGATGAATGGATGTTCTGTGTAAAGAGAAACACAAACAAACTGTAGTAAACTGCAGGATGACAAACTTAAATGATGCAAACAACCGTGTGCATACAAAGTAATCACTGAGGCGAACCTCCCACTGTCAACATGGGGAAGAGGAAAACAGCTTTTCCAGGTTGATCAATTTAAATGGCTTGATGATGGTGTAATGGCTAAATTACTTATATCCATATATATATATTCATATATATTTGCATATATTTCATATATCATATAGGCTCCTAACTCTATTTCAGATATTTTCATGTCACTGTGTATTATAGAGCAGTTTTGACCTCTTCTGTGTGTTGTGTCCAGAGTAGAAGGCCAGACCGACACCTGGGTAGGATAGAGATGATTTCTCACAGGGGTCTTATCTCTAAGTTCCTGGCACTGACCAAAACACTTTCGACACACCATAATTTTCTCATGGGAGACAGAAGACTACATTATGACTTGTATTTTTGGGTTCAGACAGCCTCAGCCTTTGTCTGAGGTGTATCTCTTTCTTGGAACTCCAATAAATTGGTTACTCTCAACACTGAATGCTTGAACTGACCCTTCTTTATTCAAGACGAATTAGTAGAGTATTATTTTTCCGTAACAATGGCTAATTAAAAGCTCCTCTAAGGCAGGAGTGGAGAAGCTAAAGGACAGAGAAAGCCACCCTCAGTCAATCTGTAGGTGGAAACCAGCGGCTGACCTTTGGCAGGAGTGTGGGTCTCAGCACCCTGCTGCTTTCAATCTATGACTCATAAAACAGCACTCAGTGACTCTACAGAAAAGTTTCAGAAAACAAAAATGACACCAGGCTCAGTTTTAGATTTAGAAAATGTATTAAATATTAAAGCTTTATTCAAACTGAAGGAAGTCGTTAGCCCTGTCAACTTAGAGCAACGTACTGGATTCATGCAGTTTGTGAGGTCATGGCAACCGTGAACTTTGGCCACAAAAATCTATCAACTCATCACTGCTTCCAATTGCATGCTGGAGAAATTCCTTCAAGGTGTTCCAGAGATATGGCATGACCATAGGCAGACATGAGGTCACAGTGACCGCAACCTTTAACCTGTGGCCACCAACAACTTTTCAGTTCTTCTTTGAATGCAAGTGAACATTCGTGTCAAATTTGAAGGTATTCTGTCAGGGCATTAGTGAATATTTAGTTTTAAATGAGTTTTAAACATCATTGGAGTCAACTGACCCCATGTGGTGAGTGGAGAATTAGATATAAACGACTGACAAGTAAATTAAACTGTGATGTTTGTCAGGAGACTATGAAGCCAGCATTTCTTAAAACTGTTATCTAGACTTACCATCTGACCTGCTTTTCATATTAATTAATCGTCCATCCATCCATCCATCCATTCATCCATCCATCCATCCATCATTTAAATATGTAAATAAAAGTGCTATCCAAACTGTTCTGTTACATTAATATTCATTTTTAAAATCTTCAAGCCCCAACTTAAACACAAACAGCACAGCAATATTATCCAGGGGTATCTCAGGAGCAATATGTGTCATCTGTGTTTCTATCTGTATTCTGTTTTTTTAGCATCAATGTCACAAGGTTAGCAAGTGTATTTAAAGTGTGTCTGCACTGCTCATGTTTATGACATTAATTGTCCTTTGTGTATTACTTATAAGCAAGAGAGGTGCAGATTCAGTTAAAAAAATAAAAATAAAAAAATCGCCATAAATGGACCACACTGGACCTTTTTAATAAACATTAATTACAGGCGGGGGCCGAACCTACGGGGAGCAGCCATTGCCGGCTGTAAGTAACACTCCATCGTTGTTTCTGGGTGATTGAGTGTGAGTAAATAAGCAGCAGTCAGTGAGTGAAACTGAGTGGAAAGCATGCATTCACACTTGTTGCTTGTGCAGCCATAAGCTTTGCATCCACCATTGTCCTAGAAATGTGACCCAATACTGGCCGATAATGTGTCATCTTAGACTGGTGTCAGCTGGATGGGGTCAGTGACCAGTCCATCACAGCCCAGGTAATGTGACAATACAACACTACTGCATCACTACCAGTGGTGGAGCAGCCCGTGAAGGAGGCAACATGTCATTGACCATGTCTGACTGATGGAACAGTGACTTTGTACTCACATGTACTCGACAACGGGCTATGACATTAGTTAACTGTTGGCACCACCAAATAGCTAGCAATGAAAATTCACTACAGGTACCCTTTAAGTCAATTTATAGTCATTCTTCAGCATCTGTCTGCTCTAAAATACAATGTAACTTGTGGAGTTTATGTAGTGTACAGTTTTTTTCTGCTGCGGAAATAAAGTCAGAGAGTTTACCAGCAGTTTCCGTACAGTAAATACATGAGCTGCTGGTCCAGGCTCTGAACTCCAATGTACAGTAAATATGATTTACTTTTGCTGAAGCACACAGCTTCAAAGTTTAAAAAGTGTTTTTTGTTTTGCTTCTTTAGACTCTGTTAGCACCAAGAGTGTTTGGTTAGACCATTCATTACCTCCACCAGGAGGTATTGGAATCACTTTGCTTTGTTTGTTTGCGTGTTTGTTTGTCAGCAAGATAACTCAAAAAGTTAAGGACTGATTTTCATGAAATTTTCAGGAAATGTTGACACTAGCACAAGGAACAACTGATTAAATTTTGGTGGTGGTTTGGGGGGGGGGGGGGGGGGGGGCGCACAACACAGATCTCTCTTGGCAGAGGTCTGCGCTCTTTGAGTGCATTTCTTGTGTTTGCTTTAGTTTTCTTCTGCCACTGAGGAAATAAAACAAATTCAGATCAGTCAACTACAGTACCTCAGGGACCAGACTGTGTAATAACTTTGACTTCGTAACAGCACAAAAAACAGTGTTAGACAACATTAATGTTCCTGCCAGAAATGTACAAATATTTTCAGTTCATTCTAAAGCTTATTCTTAGCTACTTATACTCTGCATTTTTTATTTATCTATTGTTGATGTGGTATGACTGTTTTTGTGGAGCGGTGACCGTATTTTGAATTTCCCTTGGGGATCGATCGATAGATTGATAGATCGATAGATAGATAGATAGATAGATAGATAGATAGATAGATAGATAGATAGATAGATAGATAGATAGATGGATTGATTGATTCTTAGCTACTTATACTCTGCATTTTTTATTTATCTATTGTTGATGTGGTATGACTGTTTTTGTGGAGCGGTGACCGTATTTTGAATTTCCCTTGGGGATCGATCGATAGATTGATAGATCGATAGATAGATAGATAGATAGATAGATAGATAGATAGATAGATAGATAGATAGATGGATTGATTGATTCTTAGCTACTTATACTCTGCATTTTTTATTTATCTATTGTTGATGTGGTATGACTGTTTTTGTGGAGCGGTGACCGTATTTTGAATTTCCCTTGGGGATCTATCTATCTATCTATCTATCTATCTATCTATCTATCTATCTATCTATCTATCTATCTATCTATCTATCTATCTATCTATCTATCTATCTATCTATCTATCTATCTATCTATCTATCTATCTATCTATCTATCTATCCATCCATCCATCCATCCATCCATCCATCCATCCATCCATCCATCCATCCATCCATCCATCCATCCATCCATCCATCCATCCATCCATCCATCCATCCATCCATCCGATTGTCTGTCTGTCTGTCTGTCTGTAACGTTGAGGGGATAGTACAACTACTACAGTAAAATTATGGATCGCAATATTAATCCACCTAAAATCACAGCAACTGGAGTTTCATAGCTTTTGGTACTGCAATACAAGAGCTAACAAATCCTGCTAAATTATTATTCAACTATATTTTTTATACACACCAGATACCTCCATAGTGCATACAAAATGAAATGAGTTAATCTTAAAAAAAAACATAGAGAAAGCTCATGTTATTTCACACAGCCTAGCACTCATGTTTAGCTTACATAGCCTGATACTACTGACATTAATGAGGTGTGAAGGCCAATTCACACTGTGAACGCTGAAAACTGATGGTTTTCTTTATCAAAGCGGAGCAGGCAGCTTGTACACATTTCAATATCAGCCTGCTGTGGTTTATTTAGATCCATGGTCCATACAAACATGCAAGTCTGGCCCTGGTTATGTCATGCACTCAAGAGCTCAATCACACACAGTGGGTTTGCTAAGCCTGGCAGCTATCAGTAGTGATGAGACTCCACAGTGTGTGTGTGTGTGTGTGTGTGTGTGTGTACCAGAGCTGCAAATCTGTTTTGTGATGTAGGGAGCTGACCCCGGCCCATATTACTTCCTGAAGCAACCTTTCATTTTATCAAGTGGTGAGTTTAATAATTAATAAAACATTCCTCTGATCAGATCAATATATCAAGTGGCCACAACCTTGAAATCAATGGAATGCTTTTTGCTTGAATGAAAGGAAAGAGGCAATTGGGATAAGAGAGAAGGTGAGTGTGATCTTAAGCAGCTCTGACTGTTGCAACTGCATCGGCCGCAAGAGTGAAATTGAGGTCACTGTCACTGTGAAATACTCTTCGACAAATGTGACCGAGCATTAAATCGTTACTCCGATGGATCGCATACAAGCACAAAGGAGAGGGAGGAAGGTGAAAGAAAGGGCAAAATCAGAGCCAGTGTCGGGGACACCTTCACACGGAGGGCAGAGGTGACAGCCAATCAAAATGCAAGATGATAGATGCACCTCATGAAAGAGAATGTGGTGTATGTCCTCTCCATCAAGGAAGAGCATACTTAATGAGGAATTCTGAGGACAAAGCAAGTGAATATTCTAAGGACATGCTGACATCCTCATCCATTCACCTAATGAATTGTACACAATGTGGGAAATGGAAATGAGCTATCTTTCAATACCCTGGTGGAAGGTACTGGTTAATATGACAGGTGCGCCTTTGCAGCTAATATCTGACAAAGCCTTTGGTGAGGTGGATATTATTAACAGCCATACGGTGAAAAGTGTTCCAAACACCAAATCCAGTGTGGTTTATTTCCTAGAACTGGGAAGAAACTCAACACAGAGCGTAGCTTAGTTGTAAACCACAAAAGTATGTATTGCCTTGACAACTGATCTTCTGAGTGCTGATGTTTTCACATCTGGCTGAGTGAAGGCAGGATGGATGGAGGCAGCGACACCAGCACGACTTCTGCTGTTGATCCAGACATAAGCTCAGGGTTTGAACACATGCGGTGTACAGTCCTCTTGCTGTTCTCAATGGGCCAGAACCTGAACGCAGCTCCATTTTCCAGTGGAAAGGCCCTGTACTTTATATTATTTCCATCTGCGAGTGCACAGAACAAACTTGCAAATGTTTATTTTTCCAAAATAATAAAAATGGGTTGATTTTAGGGTGTGAATGCAGAGTGTATTAGAGGGTTTATTAATAGCATAGCTTTTATGTTAAAATCATCATTATGATGCTCCTGCAGCTGTGTTTTAAAATCCTATTTATATTAGCACAGAAATGGAACATGCACACATTTACTTAAGATACAAATATTTTTCACAGTTCTTCACTTGTGTTTAAACTTAACACAGTGTGACTGTTTCTCCATCATTAAAGGCTCAGGTGCAGCAAACACACCATTCTGGGCACAACTGAAGCTAAATTAAAGATCTCATATTTTGAAAAATCATCTTTATAGTGTAGAAATCTAAAAAAAAATGTGACAATATGAACTCAGTACTACTAGTCCTCTAGCAACCATATCACCTGATGCCCTATAGGCAAAACAAGCCAATTAATTTTCTAATTAATTTCTAATTCAAGAAAGAACCAATCATATTCAAGGTAATATTTGTTGCAGGCTTTTTTACTTTTGCAGATTTATTTTAACTTGTCTCAATATCTGTTTGTGTTCAGCACATAAATAACTGTGTTGACAATTTTGTTGTTGCAAATGTCCACCTGGCTCTATGTATATGTGTATATAAACTGATTGCTTTGTGCAAGTTATAACATAAGGACAGATTTTTGACAGATTTTTTGTTAGTAGTCAAGTGGAGAGAAAAGATGTAGTCATTTAGTCAGTGTTAGTGTTTTATTTATTACTCATGATTATCTATAGTGTGAAGGCTAACAGCTGAGGCTTCATATCACATGTATTGTACGTATTAACTATAGGGATGGGTACCAAATTTAGTACTTTTATTGGTACCGACTGAATTCCGTCAGTGCTACCGAGTATTGATTCACATTAAGTCAGACAGTACCACATTTCGGTACTTGAACGCATCCTTGCGTTGCGTGTGTCGGGGAGAGGGTGGAGGAGTGTCTGCCTGATGCGATGACGTTGAGGTGACGACGATAATATCTGTAATGCTAAACGTAAAACCAGCCACGGCAACACCTCAAACCTATTCAGCCAATAAGAACATCTGAGAGGTGCTTAGAAAAATCAAATCAAATCAAATCAAATCAAATATAATCTATGTTCATTCCTACATTTCTTTGGTAAATAACATTGCAGAAGTCTTAAATATGTAGAAATAAATAATAACTTAATAACTGTTAAGATAAGGGACCTTTAATGTAAAATCAATGTAGAGACTATCAAAAATAACGCTTCTTAGCTTTGTTTATCCATTATTTACACTACACTGTCCAAATTTTACAGACTGATATGGAAATAATGAGGGTCCAAACTATGTGAATTTATGTATGTATGTATGTATGTATTTATTTATGTATTTATTTATTTATTTATTTATTTCATGCTGAACAAACTTAGGGAAAATGCTGGAACCCTGTCAATGCATAATATCTCTGAAACCTTGTACTGGCTTATGTTCATTCTAGAAAATAAAAGAATTATGTAAACACATGATTAACATGATTTATTTAATGAGGACAAGCTGTGAAAAGCAGTGAACCTTGATGAGTGCGCTGACATTTTGTATATAATCAATGCTACATGTTTCCTCTATGTGCAGGTGCTGACGCAAAGAGGACGTCACTCATGACAGACTTGTTTGATGACCCTGATACAAGTAAAGTTGGAGAATATAAGTTGAATATAAGTAATGTGTGATGCGCCACCACAGAAAGCTGCACTGAAGCCCCAGCACACATTAAACACTCCAGTGTCTTCTCAGAGGCCCAGGTTGAGTAATTCCTCTCTGTCAGCGACAGAGCTGATAAACCCTCCTTATGTCAAAATCAAACATCCAGGAATGCTGGCACTCGAAAAAGCTGATCCCATTCTCACCAAGTGTTTGGAAACTGATTTTGAGAGTTATCTCTTCAGCTTATGGAATATGGGGCAGATTAACTGTTTTATGAGCAAGTTCCAAATGAAAAAACAGGGGAAGAAAACAGGTGATGAAGGGAGAGTGAGAATAGAGGGGAAAACAGGAAAGAAGAGTTTGAGTCACTGAACAGAAGGTACAGAGCAGTGGTTCTGAACTGGTCTGGCTTCAGGATCCACTATCAACCCTCAATGACAAGCTGCGACCCACACTGATAGAAGTTATGCATCCCACATTTACTTAACTAAAAGATAGTGTGTTTTGAACCTGAGATCATACAGAATATCACAGTATACCAACACAGAAGACAAGATTAATGATAAACCAAACTGACCAGCAGGTGGACAATTCGATAACAATTCATAAATGTTCAAAAATTATTATTTTTCATTATTACTAAATGACTGGAACACAACCATAGCACGCGGCAGGAAAATAAAAGTGGTGCATGCCGCCCAGACGCCTTAAAGAACGGACCTGGAGGAACACCGTAAAACCAACTCTAACTGTTTGGCTACAGTTACAGACTGTGAGATTCGCCCAGCGGCTTTAAAAGCTAGCATTTGGAAGCAGGTCTGTCATACTCTGATGCGGACGCCGGAGCGCAGATAAAAACTTCCGAACCGAAAGTATTTTGCCCAGAAAGCAGTTCCTGAACTGTACAATGAGACCAAACCAAAGTAGTGGAATCACTGAGGTAAGCATGTAGGATAACTCTGACATGTGACGCATGCTTTGGTTGTGGACAGTGAAATCTTTCGTTTGTTATGAGATATCTGCGGCTCACTGAGGATTTTGTTTGGATATCATTTATTATGTCTGAATAAGCTAGAGCTTGTGTTGGTTCGGACTGAATTAGCTGTTTCATACGGTTTTCCACAGAAGCATGTGTGTGTGGAGGGTCTGGGAGTTTGAGTGGGTTCCTGGGGAGCTTTTGAGGGGCCAGAAAAACTAAATAAGAAATTATTATTATTTTTTAATTAGACTAGTACAGAAATCTGTGAAAACCACTTTTGATTGAAATAAGTCTTACTTATTTCTGAAGACACTTTATTTGTTTTCTTAAAAGAAATGTGGACTTGATTCCACCAAAGTTTTTTTTTTTTTTTGTACTGTTAATAGGTATATATTTTTTGAAAATTATTGCTTTTGATACAGCAAATGTTTTGCAGGTAACTGAAAATCTGTATTTGTGAAAAAGAGCAGCTTTTGCTGTCTATGCACTGCTACCTTTCTCCTGTTGGTGCCCTGGTGGAAAATACAGGGTGAGTCAGAAAAAACGCTCTTTCCATTTAAAGAAATTGTACTGCTAAAACGGAAACACTGATTTTTCTTTTGACCATACAGTCATATTGATGTGGTTATTGAGCATGTCTGGTGATGTAGTCATAGATTTATTGCATTGCATAAGAGAGAGAAGGTCCATTGTTTATTGGGCACTGAAAAACCTGCCAACACAATGTATGCCACAGTGAACAAACTTGAAATTGACAACAGTTACAGGAGTCGGGGCTTTGCTTTCACACTCAGGACATAGGCCTACATGACAGTGCCCAGGGAGTTTTCATCATGGCAAGACCACAGTGATTGCAGGTACTATTTCCTCATCGAGTTGTCTGTTTGGGTCAGGAGAGAGAGTGGCCACCTAGATCCCCGGACTTGACCCCCCTTGATTTTTTCTTGTGGGGGTATCTTAAAAACCGTGTGTATCGGACTGTTCCACAAACTCTTCAGGAACTCCGAAATCGCATCACGGCTGAAATCCAAGCCCTACGACGAACACGAATGGCGAGAAGAGCTGTGTTAGAGATGCGACAACGAGCACAGATTCGCATCAATCTGAATGGTAGCCAGGTTGAAGGTCGTGCCGGACGACTTCGTTGAGACAAAACATTTTGATGGCGAGTAAACATGCTGTAATGGTTGACAATTTCAATTTCATTCACGGTGGCATAAACTGTGTTGGCAGATATTTCGGTGCACAATAAACAATGGACATTCCCTCTGTTATGCTATGCCATAAATCAATGATTCAATCGCCAGACATGCTCAATAACCACATCAATATGACTGTATAATCAAAAGAAAAATAAGCATTTCCATTGCAGTGGTACAATTTCTTTAAATGAAAAGAGCGTTTTTTCTGACTCACCCTGTATGTTGGATCATTCAGTGGTTTGACACAAATATAAGATAATGGAGGCAAATTTGTTTGATTACTTGAATGAAATATACCTTGTTTAAAAGTATGAAGAAACCACAGAGGGAAAAAAAATCCTGAATGGGGAAAAAAGATGCATCAAAAATCGTTATAATCATAATAATCATTATTATCGTGATAATCGTTGAGTAATCGAATCGTAACACCGTAAATCGTACATTGTGCATTCAGTCACATTCAAGCATTAAACACACTGAGGTTTTTGTCCTCCATATCTGATGTAGTCATTGTCATACCTGAGTTATGACATGATCTGAATAAAAACTTTTGGATCTTCTTTTATGCTGTGAAATGTCTGGTGTTAATTAACATTACAGCGCATTACCGCCCCCTACTGTTGGGGAGTGTGAATGGACAGTGCTCAGCTCCATAAAAAATAAAGCACAGAACTGATTTCTTAACATCATTTTTGCCCAGACAAAGGCCGGCAACCCACCAGTTGAAAATCACTGGTATAGACAGACGTATGAGGGCCCTTGTGTCCCCTCAGGTCTCTGGTGTGAGTCAGTATCGTTTATTTCTGAATCAAATCGTTAACATTGCTGAAATAAGAAATCAGGGGCATCAGGAGACTTCTACAGTATTCAGTATGTATGGCCTCTTACCTGGAGGGGGCGCCGTCTCCTCTTTGTCGTGCTCCTCATGCCACTGCATCGTACGGTGGTAACTTAACATCACCTCCCACAATGCTTTGCACAGATCTGTCAAGCAGGGAATGTAGCTGTCCAGTGTGATATGCTGTCAACAGAAACAAACAGGAGTTAGTTGTTGTTTTGAGATTCGTTCTTTGTGTTTCTGTGCTCTGTTTCGGTTTACAACTACCTGTGCGGAATCAAAAAGATTAATTTAAGACTTTGGAAACACAGGCTGTTGGCAGTTTAAAAATAAATATCAAGATTTAGCTCATATAGAGTCGAAAAAGTAAACAGAGGCCTATATTATAATGCATGATTTGGCAATTCTCTGTGTGTCTGTGGCAACGGAAAAGCCTTTATCTAAACACAGATATTCAACAACATCCCCAATAAGAATGGAGTAGATTGTAACTATGCATGCTCATACTTACTATTCAAGAACACTATGGTGCAAAACATCTATTTTAAGAAACAATTAAACACAGTTGTGCAAAAGCCAATTATTGTTCAGACTAGAGTGACATTACGGGGGGGGGGGGGCTTAAATAATGACATTTAAAAATAGTGCTGATGTGTACAATGGGTGGGCTATTATGCTTTGTTGCACCTTATCAACTTTTTAATGAGTTCAAAATGAACTAACACAGTGGATTCCCACTAGTAATTATAGAATTCAAGTGTAATGTGAGGTTTTATTTTATTTATAGCTAACAGATCGCTTTAGCTGTCAAAAAAAAAAAACAACCTACATGTAGAGCTGTTCATTCTCAGGATACATGTTTTACATGCCACCACTCCAGTCTCTGCATGAAGTGGTTTTTTTGAACAGTTTAAGATAATATGTCTATAGAGCCTGTGTAAAATGATTCCAGGACAGTACGTGCAGTTCAGTGCATACGAGCCCTCAGATATGACCCATTTGGATGTTCAGACAGTGAACGTGGAAACACCGACATCTTCTACAACATTGATTCAACAGTAAAATCCATGAAGTTTGAGAAATGACAGTGGCTGGACACACTTGTTTTCATATACAGGGGTTGGACAAAATAATGGAAACACCTTAAAAATCAACAAAATATAATTTAATATGGCGTAGGTCCGCCTTTTGCGGCAATTACAGCCTCAATTCTCCGAGGTATTGATTCATACAACTTGTGAATTGTTTCCAAAGGAATTTTAAGTCATTCTTCAGTTAGAATACCCTCCAACTCTTTTAGAGACGATGGCGGTGGAAATTGACGTCTTACTTGAATCTCTAAAACTGACCATAAATGCTCAATAATGTTGAGGTCTGGGGACTGTGCCGGCCATACGAGATGCTCAACTTCATTAGAATGTTCCTCATGCCATTCTTTAACAATTCTAGCTGTATGGATTGGGGCATTATCATCTTGAGGTGAAGGTGTTTCCATTATTTTGTCCAACCCCTGTATATATATATATATATATATATATATATATATATATATATATATATATATATATATATATATATATATATATATATATTAAAGAATAAATGAAACAAAAACAAATAAAAAAAACTTAAAAAAAAAACCAAATAATGCAGAAAAAATAAGCAAAAACATAAAATTAGCATCAAAAACAACCAAAGCAATCAAAAAAATTATACAAATGAAAAATAAAACAACAAAAATAATAAATAGCATGAACAATACATATGAAACAGAATAAAATGAACCCAAATATATAAACTAATAAATAAAAGGAAGAATCTTCTGAAACATTGATTCACCAGTAAAATCCACATAGTTTGACAAATGACAGTGAATGGAGAGACTTGCTTTTATATATATTAAAGAATAAATAAAACAAAAACAAATTAAAAAACTTTAAAAACGACAAATAATGCAGAAAAAATAAGAAGAAAAACATAAAATTAGCAACAAAACCGCCAAATTAATCAAAAAAATGTATACAAATGAATAATAAAACAACAAAAATAATAAACAGCATGAACAATACAAGCCGGAAACGGAATAAAATAAACCCAAATAAAATAAAATAATAAATAAAATGAAGAATCTTCTGCAACACTGATTCACCAGTAAAATCCACATAGTTTGACAAATGACAGTGGTTAAAGACACTCATTTAATATCATATTTTGCTGAAAAAGTCCCTTTTTTCCTCTGTTTTTTCTGTTTTGATACAATAACATTTGAATTATCTACATGATCAGTAATTAAATTTAGAAAAATATCTGATTTACACTGAAAAATGCAAAATGCAGAGGATAATATTATAATAAATAGTGAGAAATCACAAAAAAAAGAAAAAAATAAGTTGTGAAAAAAATAGTTGTGGGTCTTTAAGGGTTAATAACTGTAATCCTCTGCCTTTTAGAAGTTCTCAAAACACATGTAGTCTGACTGGGAGTCCATCACCAAGGCACCCATGAAGGCCAGACACTCTAACGTGGTGTTCGGAAAATAAAAAGAAGGACCAACAGCCATCAGAAGCCATTCCTAAACCCAAAGCTGCAGAGAAACAGTCTTTATTCAGCGTTTAAAAAATTCAAGCTAAACCTTAGTGGTGGATAAAACCACACCTGCCCACTACCTCCCCCCCACAGTGGAACAGACTCCAGCCCCTCTCTGGGAGCTTCATTCCATAAACCATGATGTTTGTTGAGGTGAGCCTAACTATACACTGAGGTTTTTGATACACTACAGTGAGACTAAATCTGAGAACAGCCAAGAATATACGATAGAAAGTAGTCCAAGAAGAAGGCCCCGTGCCATTTTCCACACACATTCCATCAGATAAAGACACTGGCTTCTGTTAAGCGCCTCCTAAGCTCAGAATTAACACGTCCATTTGTTGGTGTTGTCTGCTACCTGTTATAACAGCACTGGAAACTAAAAAAGACAGGTTTGTGCATTATTATAAAGAGTCCTACTGTGCCAACGCTGACATTAACTTCTAAAGCTAACATTAAGCCCTCAGGCTTCCTGTGACTTTATTAGCTGGTTCAAAGGCTCTGAGTGACAAACTACCACTTGCAATCTCGATCAGTCATCACATCCTTTTGTTCATTAGACATCTGAGGCAGCTGCCAACAATAAACCATCAAGAATTTTATTAGGAAAATGACCACCATCTCAAAACACACAGTTAATGACAGAGCTTGAGGCAGTGAAAGTGCACCACAGGCATAGAGCTGCTGTTGAGGACTTTTGTTAGACATGATTAGATGTTGCAAGAATTATATGTAATTAATTCAACAGTCACCTCTCAGACAAGCATCACTGCACTAAATTAGGCATGACAGAAGTCCAAACCCTGATTGATTAACACATTTAAATAAAAACGTAATGTGCAGCAAATAGTTAAAAGACGAGGTTTTAACTGCTTCATCGCACTGGGGATCGATCGCTGTTTAAATCCATGGTACAAAATGTGAATAACAAAGGCAACGAGAACGATGATTTGGAAATCTCATTAAGCCATATTTTAAGATAAACTCTAAATTTTACCCATTCTAATATAGCATTAACCTTAGCAATTAGCTCTTAGCACATTAGGAGCAGTGAGCTGCCATTGAGAACACTCTGAGACCACCTCCAGATCTTCAACAGCACCTCAGTTAAGGGAACTGACACGAGAATGAATCTATATGTATCTGTTATATGTACCAGTATTAGAATAAAAAAAAAAAAAACAATCAAATAATTTTGAACTTGAATTTGTGGCTACAAAAGGCTGAAAAAGTAAGTGGTACTAATGAATAAAAAAAAAAAAAAAAATCTGTATTTGATACCCGTGATCTTCTAGCCCTCAGGCAGCAATGCAGTAAAACCAGGCATGACCCCATAAGTGAACAAGATCCAGAAACGCTACCGTCTTCTCTGAGCTAAAGTTCATTCCAAATGGAAAACGGTTCTGTGATCAGATTATATATTTGTTTGTTTGTTTGTTTGTTTAGAGGGACTACCTGTCTTGTTATCAGTTTTCAGTTCAAAAACCTGGATCTTTGATGGTATGGGGGTGCATTAGTGCCTATGGAATGGACAGCTTGCACATCTGAACAAGCATCACTAATACTGACAGGTAAATACAGGTTGTAGGTTGTCTTTATAACAGCATGACTTGGAGGTAAGAGGTTGAGTCCTGAACTGGACTACCTGCAGTCAAGACCTTTCTCCTCAACTCCCAGATGTTTACTGTTTTTCAAAAAGAGGGGATGTTACACAGCAGTAAACATGGCCCTGTCACAACTTTTCATAGATGTGTTGCTCCTATCAACTTCAAATGTAGCTTTTTTGTTTAACTAATAATGGATTTTTTTTTTTTTTTACATTTGATATGTAATATGTGATAAGTATTGCAGTTGTATTAAATTGCACTTGTACCCATGAACAGTAGATTTTTGACGGCAAAGACTAAAGGTTCTATTATCTAAATTTGTGTACAAGTATTCTTAGTATGTACAGTTTCTTTAATGACACTTGTCACAAACTGTCCAAATAAAATTAGTCTGCAATAGCCATACAGCACAGGAAAAAAATAGTAGGCATAGATTGGTAAAGTAATGAACCAGTTCTGACAGAACCGGGCTTATGTTTGACTTCCTGTGGTCTCTATCAGCCAACCAAATCACAGCACCATGTTGCCAGGCAACCGGGATGAGGGGAGATTGTCAGGAGTGTGATGTATGTGTGTTCAGATCTTCACTGGGTCTGATGAGAAGTAACCTAAGCCTTAGTCCTACCCTGCTCCGTTTATGAGTATGTACATAGTAAAAGGCTCCAAATGAAATAAACATGTAGAAAAACAGTGAAGACGGTGATGAGAGCTCAGAAGGTGGAGACTCTGGGGTCTATTTTCAAACATGCACTCAGTTATCTGAAGATAGTTAGCATCATTATGCACATAACGTATGCCAAGCCATGTCAGGTTGGGAAAGTCTCAGTGTTTAGTGTGTAGGTGAAGGAGACCATGAAAGAAGACGCACGCATTTAACCGACGAGATGAGGCGGGTGATTTAGCTGATTCACTTTCTTTAGGTAAAAAGAAAAAAATCACACCCCCTCTATCCAAAAAAAGAGTATATAAACAGATTAACCTGTGAGAGATCGAAAACACAGTCAGCAATCTGTAGAACTGCTGCGCCAGCAAAGCAAGAAACAAAGCACACGATTTTACAAAGGAGACACACACACACACACTTGGCAAATAAATGTGTAAAGCAAATCTGGCTGAACTTTTAGGTCAGTTAGCCAGCTCACATAGCATTGATGATTATGTAAATGCAGAATATGTGCAGCAATGACTGGCATCTTGGCTCTGACGTCAATGCTCCCCACAAGGAAACAGCCAGATATCTGTGCAGGGAATGTGGGGAACGATGACACTGACGCCTTGTTTAGTCTGACAGCCCAAATCCTTTTTTTGGCATTTCCAGTGTGTATTCTGAGTCTGGACAGAAAAAAAAAAAAAAAAAAAAGATCCAAACCACATTTGCGGGTGGTGTGAAATGTGATTCTAATCAGATTACAGTATGGCAGCTGTAATCGGATTTTAAGTATGTGGAATAGCGTGTGACACTCACCACACATTGTGCAATAATATCACAACTACCTAGTTACTGACCCCCAAGTTGCTACCATAGCAACCCATGATATTAGTGATGTCTGGACTAGAGACTACTAGTGTCAGCAGCTAATATCACTTCTTCAACTGGAATTACTGAGGAAAAAAATACAGAAAATGGCAGCTAGATTTGAAAAGGTTTTTGATTCTGATGTTCTGTGACACAGAATTCTTAATTTAGTGATTTACTCTTTCAGGTATATACATATACGGGGTGTCCCAAAAAAATGTAAACGCACTTTAAATAATTGTAAAGTAGGTGTTTATTAAAATTCATGTAATTTTCAAAATGTAATAGATTTTACAAACATCATTTTATTTCATTCATTTGTTGTTTTGTCACCGCCTGTTCTCAAACTGACGTCCGTTCTAGTCCAGACACTGCGGACAATGCCAAGCAATGGAATCACACACATCATGAAACAGCTCCTTTGGTATTTGCGTGCATTCATGTTTAATGGCTGCTCTCAATTCAGCGACTGTTGCAGGTCTCATAGCGTAGACTTTGTCTTTTAGGTATCCACATAAAAAAGTCTAGTGGTGTGAGGTCTGGTGAACTTGCCAAACAGGTGGATTGGATGGAGGGGCTTCGTTGAATACCCTCCTGCGATTCCATTGCTTCACATTGTCAGCAGTGTCTGGACCAGAACAGACGTCAGTTTGAGAACAGGCAGTGACAAAACAATAAAATGTTTGTAAATTCTATACACTAGTGGCATTGTACTCGTGGTGCCATTGTATGATAGCATGAGAGGCTAAAAGACAAAGAAAACAAAATGTGTTAATTTTATGCTTGTTTGTTTCTTTTTTAATATGTAGGTGTTTTGTTTTGTTGTCTTTTTTATATGTGTGTGTTTTGTATCTTAACTGAAATAAAACATTCATTCATTCATTCATTCATAAAAGCGTCCAGCATACCTCACAACATTTGAATACGGACATGAAATTGTGCCTAGTAGATAGTCAGGTAATGTATGTATTCATTTGGTGAGTTTGGCAGCGACGGGGCCTGTGAAGATCTGTGGTGAGGTCGGACTTGGTCCAAGGTGAGCTGGGATGTGGTCCGAGGTGAGCTGGGACCCGGTCTGTGGTGAGCTGGGACCCTGTTAAAATCACCCAGCATACCTCACAACATTTGAATACAGACATAAAATTGTGCCTAGTAGATAGTCTGGTAATGTTTCTATTCGTTTGGCGAGTTTGGCGGCGATCGGACCCGTGAAGGCTGATAAAAAAAACCGTACAAACGCCCTCCTGTGCTGCAACATCGATGGGACATTGATCGGACAAACATGCGCTGGACACAGAATGTCCATTATAGTAGGATTTTGAAAATTAAATGAATTTTAATAAGCACCTACTTTACAATTATTTAAAGTGTGTATACATTTTTTTGGGACACCCTGTATTTCCACATCTATTTAGTTATTTATCTTTCTACTACATTTCCAAAGGTGTTTTTTAAGTAGTTGGAGGAGGTGTCACCTGTTCAATCAGCTTTTGCTTTGTCCAGATTGTGGAATGACCTGCGTCTGCATATCAGACAGGCCTCCTCGTTGCCTGTTTTTAAATCTCTTCTTAAAACCCACCTGTTCTCTTTAGCTTTTTGACACTCTTGCAATGTTGACATTTTGTTTCTGTTTTAATATTTTAACTTGTTTTTATTGTTTCGTAATGCTTTGATTCATTTTATTCACTGTGCTTTAGTCTTCTGTACAGCACTTTGGTCAGTGTTGGGGGAATCACTCAAAAAAGTAATTAGTCACAAGTTACATGTTACTTGTTTAAATTGTAATGAGATTACCTTACTAGTTACTGCATTAGAAAAGTAACTTCACTACTTATTACTTTACTTTTCAGTTTCATAATTGGTAGATGCTGAAATTGACCATGTATACATAACAAACACAATGACCCTCGAGTCATTTTATTTTCAATTTTGAAGCTCCAACAGGTAACAGTTGGTCCTGTTACACCTGTATGTTTTACACAGAGTTCAACTGTGTATGAGGCCAAACAACACTCTGCACAGGTAATGTAAGATCATGTAATAACAGCTGACTGGTGGTCGGGTGGTTATTAGGTTGGGGGTTTGCCGTGTGGGAAACAGGAGTTTGAATGCTGCAAGTCACAAAGTTTTATCTCTCAGCTTTTCTGCAAAAAATAAATAGTGCGGGCGGATTTCAGTGAAACAACACAAGGCAAGCATTTTCACCTGACTGAAAGATTAAAAATCCTGCTCTGCACACATACCAACAACTGCTGTGTTATACATACTCTCCTGTGTCCACCCTGTTTAGTACCAACTGTGTTTGAAACCAAACATATTTTTTTTCAGAAATAGGCTTGAAAACACATGTTCAATGTCATTTTCAGGGGGTTTTTTTCTTTGTTTTTTTATACACGTCTCTAAATAAACTGAGTGTCATGACTACATAACTGCACTTCACACACATAACACATAATATGAGCTGTTTTTAACACCTTCTGAAAGGAAAACAGTGTGTTTCAGTTCTGACATTTCAGCTTTAATATCTTAGTGTTGACATGTCACACACTTTTTTTCTTTTTTTAAATTTTTTATTGTCAGTGCTTGTAAATCCACATTTAAAGCAACATAACAGACTTTTTCAGCCTTCAGACTATATTTTCAAGGTCATTTTGGTTGTACAACAACTCACAATAGGTTCAATTACACTTTCGTCATCACTCCAGAAGGTCTGTCTTGCCTGCAGTGGCACCATGCAACTTCTGGGTCTAGACCGCTACACAAAAAGAACTGCAAAATTTGACTGCTTTACATCACTGATACATCACGTAATTGATGGGCATATGCGCATGCAGTAATCAGTAGTAAGGAGTTTGGCGACCCGGCTTTTGAGCTTTTATGTTGGTTTTTAAGGAATAAAGGAGATAAGATCCAGGGGAACATTCACTTCCAAAAGGACTTTAAGGACTGTTGTGTCATGGCTTTCACCGAGACATGGCTAACCGAACAGGACCCCATCTCCAATCTCGATATTAGTTGCTTTTCCATTGGACATCTGCGCAAAACTTTACCAATATTTACTAAATGTCAAAAAAACAGAAGTGCGTAATGTCAGTTTTTCCATTAAATCACAAATGCCATGATTTGTTTATTTATTATCGCAAGATGACACAAGAAGTCAATCCATAAACATGGCGACAAACGTAAATATGGTGTTGATTTACAGATATATTCATTATTATTATTATTATATATTACCCGTCTATCTCATATTAAATTAAAAAATGATTGGGTTTCCTGGTGTGTCCACACATACTGCGACATGTTTCTTCTTCTTCTTCGCTTGTTGTAACACCCATCAACATCTGTTTTTTTAATTCATCTGACTAGTTGCAAAAAAAGGTCTTTCCATTGCAGTTTTGCGTGACATACCATTTGCGCTACGCCCGAAAAACCACCTCTTGCCAGCACAAAAACTTTTAATCGAAAAATGAGACTTTTGGCGAAACTGTCGTTTTTCCATTAGGTGAATTTTTATGCAGAAATTATATTTGCGCAATTTGAGGGTTAATGGAAAAGCAACTAGTGATGGCTTCGGGACCTCCTTCTGACTGAACCTCAATACTCAAGTAACAGGTAAAACACAGGGAGGTGGGGTATGTCTGTTTATTATCGAACGAAACTACAGCTCTGTTATTATCACAGAACAAATCTGTACACAAGACATTAAACTTTTGTCGGCGTCGTTGCGCCCATTTTACCTGCCCCGGGAGTTCCCTCTGGGGAAAAAAAACAAACGTTTAAAAAAACAAACAAATGTCCTGCCCCCTCAAATTAAAATTTGCAAAGTTTCAGGATGTAAGAAATAGGTAAATGAGCTTCACAACAGCGGAAGACTTAGAGGAATTAGTAACATGTCTTAAGTTTCACTTTCACTTTGCAAAGGGAAATGCCGATTCTGCCTCCCACACTGTATTTGATGTTGTACAGAGATTGCAGACTATCTCACCAGAGGCTTTGAACTTTATATTGGGTGATCTTAATCATTTCTCACTGAGGAAGCCCCTAGTAAATTTCTATCAGTATGTCTCCTGTCTTGCCTCAGGAAGTTTGCCGGCATCAATGACTTGTCAACAAAAGCGCGAGTATTACTGAAATAGAGATTTTACAACAGGTCTTACAGACAATATCATTTCTTGACAAAAGCTCCGTGGTGTTGCTTTAACACAGTTGACATTTAAAGCAATAAAAAGTCTTTTGTGGAAAATGACCCACTTGCTGAGAAAGCTGGGTCAACAGTACATTAGAAAACATTGGAAATTTTTTAAAAAGATGCATATTTTATACCTTTTTATGAAAAACATGCATCATGTGGCACTGCTAGAGGGTAAAAGGTAAAAAACTAGCTGTTTTCTAAGTGAACATCATCCTTTCTAAACAGAGAGGTATGAAGTCTTAGTGGGTTTTTCTTTAATTATTATTGGCAAAGGCAAAATACTCATGAATTACTTCCTTTAATATGTAAAACATGGTTCATTGGGCATTAAAAAAAATCACAAGTGCTGTCTGTATTCTTTTTGTAAATATTCAAAGCTTTGATTTCCCAGAAAATTAGAGTAACCAAAACTCAAACAAATCATTCCCCTGATAATAAAATGATGATACAAATATGCTTCATGACACCATCAGCAGTCGTCAGATGTCTGTTGCTGCCGTGGCGTGATAATAACCCCCATCTACACGAGACCCCTTTCAATCAGTGTCAGACGATTAGTTGCACAGTTTTCTGCCAGCAGACTGTCACTCGAACAAAGCCATGTACAGCAACAGCAACCAAGCACAAAAAAAAAAAAAACTATCCCCCAGATCACAGCTCTCCTCGATATCAAAAATCAACGTTTTCTGCATTTTCAGCCTTGCAAATAGGCTGTCCTTCAAATACACAACAACACTAAAGGTCAGTCTATCTCAAAATAATGAGACACTCCACTAAAAACACATCACATCGAGTAGGATGGATCATCCTGGTTAACCGATGAGCAGCCTGATGCCGATGTTAGAGTGTTTCCACTATCATCAGAAGTGCTAATAGCTTTATTCAACGTACACAAATAAAAAAAAAACAAACAAAACATTACAATATGTGACACCTCACTGGCAGCTCCTAGAGGGTCCCATGCTTATTACATCCCACCATATGTGTTGACTAAGAGGGAAAATTGCAGAAAATACTGGTCTATTTGAGTCTCCAGTCACTTTTCCATTGGACATCTACGAAAAACTTTACAGATATTTAATAAACGTCAAAAAAACAGAAGTGCGCAATGTCGGTTTTTCCATTAAATCACAAATGGCATGATTTGTTTATTATCGCGAGATGACACAAGAAGTCATTCCATAAACATGGCGACAAACATAAATATGGTGTTGATTTATAGATACATTCATTATTATTATATTAGCAGCATTGTACCCGTGGCTAAAATGCCCTCCTGTGGTGCAACAGCGGCATTGTGTGCAAACACCCTCCCGTGCTGCAACATCGATCACACACGGACGGGACACCGGACACAGAACGTGCATTATAGTAGGATATTACCCCCCCTATCTCGTACTAAATATTTCTAAAAATTGGGTTTCCTGATGTGTCCACATATACCACAACATGTTTCTTCTCCTTCTTCGCTTGTAGTAACGGGCGTCAACATCTGTTTTTTTAATTCACCTGATGCTAGCTGTGAAAAATAGGACCAATGGCCCTGTAGCTTACCGGCCAATTTAAAAGCTTTGGGAAATGTATCCAGACGCCATTTATTATCGCCCACTTATGTGTATTTATTATATTACAGAAATAGTCCATGTTTTGGTCATTTTCCAATCAGATCTGTAAAAAAAATTCAAATTCCAACTTGATATCATTGATACTGATTTATTGTATCAGTCCACTTCCTATCTGTTATAATGGGAAAATTTTTCAAAGTCGCACCAAATCCAAAATCAGATGCGGATGGAAATAATTTCAATACCTTGTGTTGACATCATCATAAAGAAGCTGTATACCAAGTTTGAAGTCAATCAGAACTGGAGTTTGGGAGAAAAGGATGATTGAATTTTTTACCCTATAAGAGCCCGTGTTAAATTTTCCGTCAGTTCCCGGATCCAGAAGAAGATCCTGATCAGCATGTGGCCATTATGTTTTGGTCATCTCCCCATCAGGGCTGGACTGTAGAAAGGTCAACTTGATATCATTTATATTTACTGAGTTATTGCATCGATCCATTTCCTATCTCTTATAATGGGGAAATTTTTGAAAGTCGCACCAAATCCAGAATCAGACCCGGATCCAAATAATTTCACTAACTTTTGTTGACATCATCATAAAGAAGCTGTATACCAAGTTTGAAGTCAATCGGAATTGTAGTTTCGGAGAAGAAGACAATTGAAATTTTTGTAACAGACGACAGACGATGACAATGTCGGATGCCGCATGATGACAATAGCTTACAGCCTGTCGGCCGGTAAGCTAAAAAGGTCTTTCCATTGCAATTTTGCGTGATATACCATTTGTGCTACACCCGAAAAACCACCTCTTGTGAGCGCAAAAGCTTTTGATCGAAAAATTTGAGTTTTGGCGAAATTGTCGTTTTTCCATTAGGTGAATTTTTATGTGCAAGGTATATTTGCGCAATTTGAGGGTCAATGGAAAAGCGACTTCTTTGAGCTTATTCCCATTTGTCGTTGTCATGTTATACTACAAACCACATACAGGGTGGGGAAGCAAAATTTACAATGAACATTTAGTTGTTTTTTCTCAGCAGGCACTACGTCAATTGTTTTGAAACCAAACATATATTGATGTCATAATCATACCTAACACTATTATCCATACCTTTTCAGAAACTTTTGCCCATATGAGTAATCAGGAAAGCAAACGTCAAAGAGTGTGTGATTTGCTGAATGCACTCGTCACACCAAAGGAGATTTCAAAAATAGCTGGAGCGTCCATAAAGACTGTTTATAATGGAAAGAAGAGAATGACTATGAGCAAAACTATTACGAGAAAGTCTGGAAGATACTATTAAAGAAGAATGGGAGAAGTTGTCACCCCAATATTTGAGGAACACTTGTGCAAGTTTCAGGAAGCGTGTGAAGGCAGTTATTGAGAAAGGAGGAGGACACATAGAATAAAAACATTTTCTATTATGTACATTTTCTTGTGGCAAATAAATTCTCATGACTTTCAATAAACTAATTGGTCTTTCAATCCCTCCCTCACAATATTGTCAATTTTGCTTCCCCACCCTGTATCAGCTACCTTCAAGTCACCTGTAGAGACCGAGAAGGATAAACTTAAAGAACTATACAGCAACTTCCTCTTGTGTTCCCTCCTACATTACCACCTTCCATCAGGGAGGAAAAGTCAGACGGGCCAAGGGACTGATGAGGAGTGAAGCTAGCCAATAATGATGAGATGTTGATGTAAAATTAATAAGACCCTTCCACAACGAGAACTGACCTTTCAGAGTGTTCCCGTTTCCCTTGAATCTTAAGTTGCATAACTAAGAGGCAGGTTCAGAGGGTCCATTGTGGCTCCTAACATTTTCTTAACCTTTATTTATCCAGGGAACAGTATCTGAATAAGCCTCTTCTCCACAAACACTCCGCTTTTTATTTATACGATCAAACTTTAAAAGGGAAACTTTACACCAGTGACTCCATCAGCTTCTGTCGAGTTTCTTCACCGCAGCAGTGCACTCGAAGGCTGCTGTTGGGGGGGGGGCTACGTGAGGCTATATGTAAAAAGGGATATCAGTATTCATATTATTTATTTTGTTTGATTGTGTTTGAGGAAGTTATTCAGCTTTAATATTGAGAAGACAATGATGACACTTTTATTGAGCTTTTATTGGACCTGTTTTAGCTTTTTCTCTTGTGTCACAGTTTGGACATTTGTCTCTCAAAGAACAGAACTCACTCAACCCGATAATTAAGTGGGCGAGTCGACTGACTGGGGAGTCACAGCTGAATCTGGAGTCGCTACACACTAGATGGCTACAGCGAATAGTTGGCTCCATCTTAACTGATGACTCCCATCCTTTTGTGGGTGAGTTCCAGCACATGCCTTTGGGGAGAAGACTTTACAGTCCCAAGGTCAAACAACATACACTATAGGGATTGCCTTGTTCACGCTGCTGTTTCTTTCTTAAATAAGGCTTTGAGCACTTAAGTTTTTTAGTTTTTATTTAAATTTTTAAAGTCACTTTTACAGTACAGTAACAACAAAAAAAAGCAGAAAACAACAAAGGGGGGATACTGTTCTTTATGCACTCGTCTGCTTTTCCGTATCAGATCTGGTAATAACAATTAGTGTTCTTGAATATGATCCATTTCTCCCATATTCACTTAAAAGTTCCCACCTTAATCCTCAAATGAAATGTTAATTTTTCCATGGTATATATTTCCTCTATAATGTCCAGTCATTGCTGTAGTCGAAGAGCGTCACTTTTTAACCAGTTCCTTGTGACAACCTTTTTGCAGGCAAGAATTAATATTTTAAATAAGTAAGCGTCTTCTCTTTTAATTACATCATCAGGTATTAGACCCAGGTAGATAGTCTGGGGGTCCATTGGAATTTTATAATTTAAAATGACCGCCATTGTCTGAACAAGTACGTAAATAAGTAAGTAAATTTTATTTATAGAGCACTTTTCACAGACAGAGTCACAAAGTGCTTTATCAAATCAAAATCAAATCAAGTTTACAGAAACCCAACAGAATCCTCCAGGAGCAACACGGTTCCAAAACATTTGCATTTTTACACGTCCAAAAGATATGTGAGTGGTTGGCATTCATGTGACCACACCTTCTCAAGCATCTTTGTGCACTTTTTAACCTTTCACTGAAGTTCATCATTTGTTTCTATTTATTACAGTTTGACGTTTTCTCTTCAGGTTAACGCTGCTGTTTGTTTTCTAAATAAGTCTTTGTGCACTTTTTCGTAACCTTTTAACCTTCTATTGAAGTGTTATAGTGGCTACAATTTGACATCGTCTTTGTCCTGATATCTCAATTTATATTATATTTTATATTTATCTGAGTCCAGATCAGTGAGCCTCCATGAGTACTTGCCCATGTTTATTTGTATTGTCCTCCGTCTGTGTTTTGTTTTAATGTTGTATAATACAGATGCCTTCTTCTGTTACTGCAGAACAAATCTACCTACGGGTACAAATAAAGTTACCTTGACCTTGATGCATAGGGTGATCCCTTAAAAGTGCTGTTGTTCAGGTGTTTTCTCAAGCGGGTTCGCAGATTTGAGCATTTTCTCCGATATTAGCAAGAACAAGCGTTGCCGCGCTTTACTCAGACACCTCACGTAGCCCCCATTTTGACACTTTTGAGGCAGGCATTCAAGCGCCTACTTCGGTTATAAATACACCAAAACAAAAACAAGATCCAAGTGTAATAAGTTGAGCAGTCAGGAGTACACACAGCATTTGATCTTCCCACACAAGCACCAGCAGACAGGCTGAAAATACCAGCGGTGACACAGATGAACCAGAGGTGGATGCTCACATACAGCTCGCTTGAGTGGGAGCCTTTGTGCATACGTACGAACAGTGTTTCAAGGGATACAGCTTATCTAATTAGTGTATTAAACCAACTGATTTGGAGTAAATTAACAAAGCTGTACAGTGGTGTCTGAAGGAGGTGGTATAGGCGACACATGGCAGTAATAAGCAAAGGAGTCTGTGAATTATTTCTGAGACCGAGTCATAATGAGATATGATCCTTATGAGTCCACATGTGCCTAATGCTGCTGCGTACCAGCCATGTTTGGGTGCGCTGTAGAGAAATACCCAGGAAAACGCTGGGGTGAACAGTAGACTGGTAATGTGAGTTAAATGTCTGGAAAGTTAAAACTTACTCGAAAAAGTGTTTCCACCCAATAAAGAGCTTTAGAGATTTAAACTGGTATATAAACAGACGGTCTGATCCCAGTGCAAAGATAGAGGGTCCTAATACTTTTGTTACATTAATATTCTGTCATGTCTGATTTTGTTTGTTCCTTGTTTTTTGTGTGTTTGTTGATTGTTATGTTTTGTTTTATTGCTGTTGTTGTTTACTTTGTCTTACTGTTTACTTTATTGTGTATTAATTTGTGTTGCTTTCAAGAACTTATGTATGTATGTATGTATGTATGCATGTATGTATATGTGTATGTATATATGTATGTATGTGTGTATGTATGTATGTATGTGTGTATGTATATATGTATGGATATGTATGTGTGTACAGGGTGGGGAAGCAAAATTTACAATATGTTGAGGCAGGAATTGAAAGGCAGTGTATGACCAATTAGTTTATTGAAAGTCATGAGAATTTAAATCTTCAAATCATATTTTACTGCATTTCTAACGGTCTTGTTGTCTACCTCAAGTTCAATTGCCATTTTTCTCATGGATTTTGGTTGGATCCTTTAGGATTTTAGATTTGAGAGCTTTAATAAAAGCTTTGGTATATTTTTTGTTGCTTCCTCCACTTCCAGACTTTCTTGTAATAGTTTTGCTCATAATCATTCTCTTCTTTACATTATAAACAGTCTTTATGGACACTATTACCATTACTATTACTATTTTGAAATCTCCTTTGGTGTGACGAGTGCATTCAGCAAATCACACACTCTTTGACGTTTGCTTTCCTGATTACTCATATGGGCAAAAGTTTCTGAAAAGGTATGGATAATAGTGCTAGGTATGATTATGACATCAATATATGTTTGGTTTCAAAACAACTGACGTAGTGCCTGCTGAGAAAAACCAACTAAATGTTCATTGTAAATTTTGCTTCCCCACCCTGTATGTTTGTATGTATGTATGTATATGTATGTACTTATTTATTTACTTTTCTAGTATGTCAACATGGGCGTGTATGTAAGTGTATGTGAGGATGATAAGTGAGGTTAATTACTTACATAAGATCTAAGGGACTTGACTTTTCATATATTCTGCTGATAGGAAGCTAAAGGATAGACTGTTGTGTGGAGAAGGGGTGGGATTAAATAAGTTCTACTTCCACCCACTCCTTTTCGAATGAGCAAAGGAAGTCATGTATATGTATAAGTGTTGTTTTTGGTTTTTGGCTTTCTTCCATGACTTCTTACTACCTGTTTTATTTCTAAGGACTAAGTAAGATTACTGTCTTGTTGCATATTCAAAATAAACTAAACAAAAAAAAAAGGAGCAAAAACCCCACAAGTGACTGTAAAAACTTTGCAAAATTTTTGTCATTTCCATCCAACTCTTCTAATAGTAGAAGGTTGGGGAAGTGGCTTCTGTTCGAAGGGTTGCCAGTTCGAGTCCCCAGAAGAAATTGTTGGCTGATATGCCCTTGAGCAAGGCATTTAAACCTCTAACTTGCTCCCCCAGCCCCTGACATGGTAGCCCACTCCTCCAGCTCTGCAGTGTGTAGTGGGTTTCTGTATGTTCAGCTAATGATGGATTAAATGCAGAGGGTCAAGTTCAGTGTATGGTGCATGTGAAATCTAACAATATTAAATAAAATATAATCTGACAAATAAGGATTCCTAATTCTGATGTGTGAAATGTGGCTTTTTCAGGAAGAACCATATTTGAATTGAATCTAGAATTTTAAAAAATTTTGCTTTTATTTCGTTAGCCTCATAGCATAACTGCCGAAGTCATATTATTTTTCAGGTCATAGCCAATTATAAAAAATGAATCAGCAGTGTAAAGAGAGTAAAGTTATTCAGATAGCACAATTATATGTCAAAACCATGACTTGGGCAATTATGCTATGAGGCTAACGATCAAGGACTCGCTTAAAAACATGATCCAACCAAATCACTTAGCAACTAGAGTAGCAAAGTACGCATAGTCAGAGTAAAAAAAAAAAAAAAGGCAGAGGTAGGACAAAGTTAAAGGTAAAGGGCAAGGCTTTGTAGATACGAGCAGAGCAGGCGATGCATCTGATAAAAGCAGCACCGTTAAACAGCGAGGCCAAACATAAAGCTAGAGAGGTCAAGGGAGAAACATGTAATAGCTGTCACAGTGGAGAAACACTGCAAAGATACACACTGTACTCTTTGATCAGGCAAGGATAACCTGTACTGAAGGTCAAACTGTAGCACCGTTCCTTGGAGAACTCACTACCCACAAGTCTAAAATGATTGGACTGAGTAATGGCTGGTTGGAGGTGCAAATGTGTACAAGAAAAGAGGGAAAGAAAGAACTCGAGCATGTCGTTCAGTATGGAGTGCTACTGCTGCAGTGTATTGGATCGGTATTGTGAGCAGGACTAATTATCTTATAGCTACGGTAGTATACTGTTGTTCTCACTGGAGCAAGACTTTTTTTTCCTTATTTTTCTCAATCACGTTCTTCACACTCCTCTGTCCTCCTTCATTTCACTCGATTATGGCAAATATGTAGAATCCCTTGTCAAAAAATAACGCATTTTTCGCTTGGCTACAAGGCAATAACACAGTCACATAGGGCCGCGAGAGAGTGCATGAAGTGGTGAGTGTTGCCTGCTGTGTATTATTTTCCTTCCACCACAGTACTAACAGAGTGAGTAGGGGGACTGCTGGCGGAATGGACAGCCTCCACATGCCCACTGGGGATGCTAAGATTATAAAGTCCGAGTTGCAAGTGTGCACTGGACACAACTTGAAATGTAATTGTGACGCACTGTTTCTACTTATTTTTTTGCATGTAAGAATTGTAAAAGAGAAAGAGAGGTCAAAACAAAACCACAAAAAAACAAGAAACTGAGCTGGACCGCTGAAGAAACTAATATCTGGAGTAAGAATGGTACATTTTAACTAACTGGCTCTCTATTAAACTGCACAACATATCATGTCATTATTGGCTTTACATGTCTTTAACCCTTAGGGGTCTGAGCCTGTTGTGGCCGTTTTTGAGTACTTTTGATTTTGCCTTTATATACTATATAAAGAAATGTTTATTATACCCCTGTTTAGTATCTTTTATTTTCAGCACAACTTCATCTGTCTCATCTGTCTGTTATTTTTTCACTTTAACCTACTGTATCAACACAAAAGGCCAATAAATACAAAATCCAATTTGAAAAATTTATATAATTTATTGCATAAATAACACAAAGATGCTTAACGAACCTTTAGACTTTAAAAGTGAATATTGGTTCCAAATATTAGGTATGTAAAATCAAAATTGTAAGAAATTAAAACTATACTCAAATGTGTTACATAAAAGCATATCTTTACATGGGTGTTTCTCTGGTCCCCCCCGCCAAACCCAGTCCTCCCGGTTTTCGCATCCGGTTCAGGTGGGGTTCGTTCTCATCCTTACCTGTAATGCTAATGCAGTCTGTGGATTAGAATCTGCAGATTCTGCTAGTTTTTTCCGTTTTGAAAAAGGACAACAAATGGCAACGTTATGGTCAGAAACATAACGCTTACTTTATAACGCTATAACTGCGCTATATTGCTCCTTTGCTCCAGTTTTAAAATGTCATATCTAAAGTTGTATTTGCTCTGTCAACATCAAATAAAAAGTGGGAGTGTGTTTCAAGTCCACACTTTTGATGCAATCGTCCCCAGTGGTCATCGAGGCCGACTTCTGACACTACGAGGTGTTGAAAATGTCATGTGATTCAGTCACAGAGCCGTGACCGTGGACCCCAAAGGGTTAATGCCTATTATCCCAATGATATCCCTCATGGACTCCCCCCCGTCTCCTTACCGTGCACAGATCCTTGTACTGCATTTTTTGGAACTTGGTATCAGCATTGCCGGCACACAGCTCTACATATCCCAGCACCACTTGGAACACTGTGTTGTGGATGGCTTGGGTGAAGTGCATGTGCAGCTGGTCCATGGCCGTCTGCAGAGAAAGCCAAACAAACTGTTAGAAAACCCATTATGTCAAGATACCACTGCCATCTGCCAGTGTGGATCTGTAAAAAAAAAGGGCAAACAACAGGGACCAACAAAGCAAACTCCTCGGTGACATATACTGTGTACTGGATATTTTTGAATTGTTTGCTGAGAAACTGCATCATGTGAGCATTAAGAAGCACAATTAACTAACAGTGGAATATGTGATATTAATTTACATAATAATGATGATAACCTCCAGAATGAGAAATAGTTGGAACAGTACAGAAAGAATAGGCAAAATCAAAATTACATTAAATGACAGAATAAATAGAATGTTTTTGGGTGCTTCTATGAAACTAGTCCCTAAAAACCGGACATGGGGGCTAAAAATTCAAACAAGATGGAGACTAATGTTATGAAGCAAGTTTATGAAGCACTTTGGGTCTATTTTATAAAATAAATACTTACTGAGATAAAAGACAAACTATGTTTCAGATAAAACGCTTTTTTATATTATTACCTCCGCCAAGGAGGTTATGTTTTTGCCAGGATTTGTTTGTTTGTTTGTCTGTCTGTTTGTTTGTTTGTCTGTCCGTTAGTGTGCAACATAACTCAAAAAGTTATGGACAGATTTGGATGAAATTTTCAGGGTTTGTTGGAAATGGGATGAGGAAGAAATGATTAAATTTTGGTGGTGATCGGGGGTGGGGGGGCCCATGAGGGGGGCCACTGATCAGCCTTGGCGGAGGTCTGCGCTCTCCGAGTGCTTCTAGTTTTGCTTTATTTTTAATACAAAGATCTGCATGTAACAAGGTCAAAAGGACACAAAAATTACATGCTATTGTTTCTCTCACAGGTACATTTTGGGAATTGAACTTATTATGCAAGTGGTTCACAAAAATGGCCGCTGTTGTAAAATAATTCACAATTTATATGTGTTTAAATGGGCAGGTTCTGCATGTAACGCCAGTGGACTCGATGGATTACATACAAAACCTAGAATGAGACTGCCAATTCATGAAAAACCTGCATGTCTGGATTAGAAAAACCACTAGGATCCTCAAATTTAAGATGGTGTCTTTTTTTATAGTGGTATATAAAACCATTTTAAGCCATGTTTTCCAGATCAAATGCACTGACACCTAGGTAACTTTTCCTGTCCCAATTTTGGTCCTATTTTTGTCCCCAATATTTATTAAAAATTCATTAAGTTTGGGATGGCTAAGAGAAAGGCTATAATTTCTTTGCATTTATCTGAGGTCATCATTAGGTACATCCTGGGGGGAAATATGTCTAAATTTCTCTTTTATTATCGGGTCTAAAAGAGCTGGCAAAGTGCCAGGTACCAAAATGAACCCAGTTTTATAGAAGCATTTCATATTTTGTCTAATCAACTTAATTTCTTTTGTAAATATACATCCATTCCTCACATTTAGGTTGCAGCACACTGAAGAACAGGAGCAATTTAGGAATACTAATAGCTTCAAGTAATGAAATAACAATGTGAAGTAACAGGAGATAATAATCATGATGTGGTCGAAAAACAGCATCCAGAAAACGTCTGGTCCTTAGATTAAAGATGAGCTGAGGATTACTGAAACATTTCAAATACTGATTCTTACAAATATACAAAGATACTTGGATACTTCAGCCTCTACAGTGTAGAACAGAATGAAAAGATTCCAGGAATCTAGATGAATATGAAGGGCAAGGGCTGAAGCCGAGGCTGACCAGTGGTCTCTGATTGCTCAGACGACACTACATCAATAACCGTCATTCACCTACAGCTGATGAAACCACATGGGCTCAGAATTACTGTGGTAAACTTTTGTCAAGCACTACAATGAGGAGTTACAGCCATAAATGTAACAAAGCAAAAAGGAAGCCTTATGTGAACTGTGTCCAGAAGGACTGTGGACTTCTCAGGGCTCAGGAGTATCTCAGATAGACCAGGACTCACTGGAAACACTGACAGTGCTCAGACCAGTCAGTATCCAGGGCTTTTTTTTTTGTTTGTTTGTTTTGTTTTTTTGAAGTAATGGACAATATATGCTCTGGACAAAGACAAAAAAGGCCTGATGGCCTTGTATCTCACCAGCGTATTTTTATCAATAATCAATAACAAGTTGAATTTGTGAGGTTGTCAGGTTTTGCCGCTATCTTAGAGTCCTGTGGTCTTGATGCCGGAGATCAATAGAAGTGGGTGGTACTTCACCGGAGGAGAACTCAACATATTCAGTGAAAGTCTGACTTCCCATCAGTGCTCAATAGTAACTATACTGATACCTGTAACCATTTCCATGTTATAAGCCATTAAAATATGAACCATTATAAGTAAAAGCAAATTTTTACTTTTATTTTTATACTGTACTCATACATTCATTTTCTGAACCCCCTTTATCCTCACTTGGAGCCTATCCCAGCTACTTATGGGCAAAGGCAGGGTACACCTATGGGCAGTTTAGATTAACCCATTAACCTATCAGTGCATGTCTTTGGATGGTGGGAGGAAGCCAGAGTACCCGGAGAGAACCCACGCAGACACGGGGAGAACATGCAAACTAGGGCTGTGCAATTAATCGAAATTCAATTACGATTTCGATTATTACACGCAACGATTACAAAAATTATGTAATCGAGAAAAAACGATTATTAATTTTGAGTTGTTTTAATTCACGCGCACGCAAGCTCCCATGAGCTGCTCTGCCCCGCCCCCCCTCTAAGCTACTGCTGCCAGCTAGCCGGCAGGTCCACCCAAAGAGGAAAGTTGTACCTAGCGGTCTGGAAAAATGGCAGGACAATCACAGCAGAAGTGCTTGGTAAACAAAAAAGGCAAGTCAAATTCAATTGTATGGAATCACTTTGGCACCGACCGGTAATGCAACAAACCTTTGTAACCATCTAAAGTTTAACCACCGCCACCTTTATCATAATCTTATGAAAAACTAAAACACATAAAAACAAGTCTGTTTACAACTTCGCCCGCAATGCAATCTTCAGTCTCCGAATCTCTTTACATTGCAACTCCCGTATTAACCTAACCCTAACCCGTATAACCCTAACGTACGTGTTCTAGATGGCTGATGTATACAGAAGGCCTGAACTGAAACCTCACGGCACGCCACTGAATTTACTATGTTTCATACTACATTGAACATACTTAAATTTATAATTTGCACTTTACGCGAGTTTTTTTTTTTTTTATTGCTACAGTTCTATGGCAAGTCTATAGCAGTTTAACTCCAGTGCACTATTTGTTTACAAAAGGAAACATACTTGAATTTACAGTACACTTATTTGCATTCAAAGATTTTTTGTTCCGTACAAAAGTGAACAGACTTTGTTTTAGTGGTTAAAAGCTTTATTTATGTTTAAGGAGTATATTTTAGATTGTTTTGCAAGAAAAAAATAAACAACTTTAAGGGTAACAAATAATCATTTTTAATAATCATGATTTCAATTATTGCTAAAATAATCGTGATTTATTTTTTTTTTCCTATAATCGAGCAGCCCTAATGCAAACTCCACACAGAAAGGTCCCACCCCCATTGACTGGTGTTGGAATCGAACCCAGGACCTTCTTGCTGTGAGGCACCAGTGCTATCCACTGCACCACTGTGTCGCCTTTTATATTTTATGTTTTTTATCATTACAAAATTGTGAACAAACTTTGTAGACAAAGTCCCAAGGAAAATACATGTAAAATTTGAAACGAATCTGACCAGTAGTTTCATCAGAGAAGATGTTTGAAGAAATTGCCAACAAAGACAAAGGTAAAGGCAGACACATTGCCTTCACAATAGCTCCTAGCCTATCGGTTGGTGAGCTACACAGGATCATCCAGACTGTGTCCAGACTGACCAGCAACGAGTCCATTGGCCAGGGTCGTTCATGGTCTGGGTTGTTCCTGTTTCTTTGCAAAAGGTACATTACACTTTTCTGTGATGCACCATTAATGCCAAGTACATTGAGACATCCTGTCTTTAAAACACGGATGTCCATGTGTATTTAACAAGACAAGGCAAAACCATATTCTGTACACATTCCAAATCCCTGGCCGACGAAAAGGGGGTAAGGGTGCCGGTGTGAGATAATGCAGTCCATGTTTTCCCCCAGTGGACAATGTGTGGAGCATCTCCACAAATTAAATGCGACAATGACTACCCAGTACTACCCAATAGGATTTGTTTGCAGGTAAAATAGAGGGTATGCATGTGATGTCACCGCTAGCGGAAGTCACCGTGGTTATGTCCACTGAGTGGCAGAAAGAGGGAGATGAGTAGCGGCTTTGGCTTGAATACTGCGAAAACTTTAGAACAGTCTAAAAAATGGGGAAGAGCTGTTGTGCCATTGATTGCACAAATAGGTTTAAAAAGCACTCACAGCTATTGTTTTAGCGGCGACCTAAAGCCAAAGACAGAAGAAGCAGATGGATCGCTGCAATTCGTAGAAATAACTGGAATCCAGGAAACCAAACCTGGATTTGTGGTTGCCATTTTGTGCCAGGTAACGTTAATTTATGCTGTGTTCTTGTGTAAAATCATACCTTAAATTACATATCGTTTTGGCTAACGTTACTTCTTAGTAAAGCTCTTAATGTTAGCATCTGTCATTTAGTTCTACATTTCATAAATGAAACGTTTTTGTCTTCAGTTGTGTGATTCTGAACCTTGTGCTCTACATAATTTGTAAACTAGCTTAAACTGAGGCTAACCTAGTTTTCCAAATAAGGGGGTACTCTAGCACAAAGCTGTTGTATCTGTGTTGTATCAAGTATTTGATGTTAACTCTACTTAAATATCCACAGTACCAGTCGATCATACCCTCACTTGGGTCAATACTAAGGGTTCAACTCCAGTAAATCAGTAGTGAACTGTGAGCACTACTGCTGGGCCTTTACCTTGGCAATCACCACCAATTAAATACGTCTTCACTGACATAAAACCTCCAAAACAATAGTATGTTGAATTGAAAGCACTCACCAGCTGTAATCCTCTAATTAACAATGACCAGGATGTCAACAACTCTTTGGCTTTCGTATGCTTTCAGCCTTTGCATTGTGGATTTTCCCGGCGTTGAAATCAGGTTCATATAAATGTCAGGATACGTGATTTCCAGCCACATATCAATGTTCATAGACCACTTGTTTGGTAGCTTGTTGATCTTAAATATAAATCAAAAAAAAAGGAGGGAGGGAGGTCTGATATGCATTCCCACCCCACTGATCCCAAATACCTAAAATCTGTCATCCTTTATGCCCACTCACACTCAGGAGTCCCAGTGGACGTGGGCGGAGTATTGAACAAAATCCCATATAGGTAAAGAGCGCCACGGTTCAATTACCTTTTCTTTCTGCAAGCTCATGACCACAAAATGTAACCCCCATCCATTTTGACTGTCGACAAAAGTAACTTAAACATTTCTTTCCTCCTTCCTGAAGGGACTTTCTTTCCGCCTGTCCTAAAAATGCAGCTGAAATCTCTGCTCAAAGCGGGAGCTCGAGGAAAGGAAGTGGTGAAACTGTCAGTTAAGGAAAGTCGCTATAATACCCATCATACCCTGCAGCCACCACGTATTACAAAAAAAAATGATCTCAGACTAACTGTGACCATCATTTTTCTTCCTTTCTTCTTACATCCTACCTCAACCACGTCTTTTTTTCCCACCTTATCAGCTTCCGTTATCATCCAATCAATAGTGAGGATGCATATACTGTGTAACAGGTATGACACTGAAGTCTCATGTGGGTGGAACAGAAGCAGAAGACTAAGAAGATACTGAAAAATAAAAGAGGTGCAATTCTGTCATTATGCATCCACACTTCTTTCTTTGACCACTCTTTTCTCTAATTACAGCATGTGTCAAAGATCGGGGGGGGGGGGGGGGGGGGGGGGGGGGTGAGATTGGCTTTATACATATGAAACTAATGCTCCTCAACAGACACATAATTACTAATCAACTTCACATCAAATACGATTTTCCCTCTGAAGCCGCTTGTACTTAAAATTATGTTTTATTCAGACAAATGCTGCCAAGAACACTAAGTGTCAGGCTGAGCGAGTGGCTCTTGAGGCAAGTAATGAGAATGAAAGTCAAGAGAAGAAATTAGCGAAAGGAAAAAATACAAATGATCTGAGGTGGTAGGCAGCTCCGCATCAACAGCTGTGTACTATTGATTCCCTTATTGAAGTTCTTTCACGGATCTGTAAAAGCACCGCAGTCGGAAAACGCACAAATAAGTTTAACAGGAATAAATACAAACAGCAAGCAAGAGGTGGCTGATGGCAAGTACTTCGTTAAGCTTTTGTGTCTGAAAACTCTCATTATCGCAGCTATGAAAAAACATTATTAGTCTTCAACAAGTCTTGATGACACAGTGCAGACCTCAAGGATGTCTGCTAATGTCAAGAGGCATAAAGTGCATTTATTAACGTCAACACCGGAGGATCGAGATTTGAATAACAATGACCTGACTGTATCAGTGCCAGCATGTGAACAAAGCTCTTGTTTAGAAATGTGAATACAGAATAGAATAGAATAGAATAGAATAGAATAGAATAGAATAGAATAGAATAGACTTTATTGTCATTGTGTGTACAATGGAATTGTTAGTGCAACTCCAGCCAGAATATAGCGAATATAAAATTGCAAAAACTAAAAAATCCTACCATATACAGGGTGGGGAAGCAAAATTTACAATGAACATTTAGTTGGTTTTTCTCAGCAGGCACTACGTCAATTGTTTTGAAACCAAACATATATTGATGTCATAATCATACCTAACACTATTATCCATACCTTTTCAGAAACTTTTGCCCATATGAGTAATCACGAAAGCAAACGTCAAAGAGTGTGTGATTTGCTGAATGCACTCGTCACACCAAAGCAGATTTCAAAAATAGTTGGAGTGTCCATAAAGACTGTTTATAATGGAAAGAAGAGAATGACTATGAGCAAAACTATTACGAGAAAGTCTGGAAGATACTATTAAAGAAGAATGGGAGAAGTTGTCACCCGAATATTTGAGGAACACTTGCGCAAGTTTCAGGAAGCGTGTGAAGGCAGTTATTGAGAAAGAAGGAGGACACATAGAATAAACACATTTTCTATTATGTACATTTTCTTGTGACAAATAAATTCTCATGACTTTCAATAAACTAATTGGTCATACACTGTCTTTCAATCCCTGCCTCAAAATATTGTAAATTTTGCTTCCTCACCCTGTATAATGCATGTTCTATGTCCGTCCGATCGATGTTGCAGCACAGGAGGGCATTTGTATGGATTTTCCTCAGCCTTCACAGGCCCGATCGCCGCCAAACTCGCCATGAATGAATAGAAACATTACCTGACTATCTACTAGGCACAATTTTATGTCCGTATGCAAATGTTGTGAGGTATGCTGGGTGATTTTAGCCTTTCTCTACTTTGAATTCTTCATCCCTGCCACCATACTCCATTTCGGAAGTGTTTATGCTGCCGTACATGAAATTTCTACTGCTAGCAGACGATGCTACAATGTGAAGGCTGCAGTTCACTACCGCTGTATGAATGTAATCATGCTTGACAGGCCAAACAAATACATGCTCTTCCTTCATGCCTCACATGTTGGCTCAAATTATTACCTGCACAATGCAGGATTAAATGGTAGTTTACAAATGGACAGTGGTGGCAGACAACCTCTGCTTATCATGCTATCGTACAATGGCACCATGGGTACAATGCCGCTAGTAAGATTAAAAAAAAAAATAAAATTTAGAAAAGTAACATAAGAATAGAGCTTAGTAGAATAAAAAATAAATTAAACGATAAAATATAAATAGGTGGAATTTAGTATGTGCATCTGTTTAACAGTTAACAGTATGTATTACCATGAACAACAGTGTGTCTATATATTGAAAGTATTAACATTATGTATTTCCTATAAAAACAGTATGTATATCTATGTAAACAGTATGTATACCTATGGACCAGGTCTACATAAAAATATACTGAACTAAATAATTTTTGATCAATATTTAACCCATAAAGACTCAGTGCTACTTTTGTGGCAGTTCCCAACTATTTTTCTTCTCTTCATTTAACATTTCTTAAGTGATTTATCACCATTTATCATTAAATTATCTTCTCCATTTTGCATTTCTTTCAGTAAAAATCAGATATTTTCCTATATTTATTTTACTGATCATGAACTTTAATCATCATGTTGAAATTACATTTGAGGGTTATCATATTTTGAGGAAAAAGTGACTTTTTCAGTAAAATCTGCCATTAACTGAACATAAACCAAGTGTCTTCATCCACTGTCACTTAAACTTCAACTTCATGAGTTTTACTGGTGAATCAATGTTGTAGAAGATGACGGTGTTTCCACGGTAACTATGGAACCTCTGAAAGTCCAAATGGGTCATATCTGATGACCATGAAAAGATGATAAACTGTATTTTACACCAATTATTGACATGTATTGGTAGGATTAATGGATCAACAGGTATTAAACAGTTAAGATCAGTAGATGCTTTTGGTCACTGGTGTATATTTGGGTTTTATGGGTAAATAAATACTGCATTGTATTGTATTGTAGTCTGGAAGAAAAAACACTGACTATATGACATTTTAAAAGGTGTCAAAGGCTTTTTTTTTTTTGACAAAGAGGGATAGATTTGGTAGAAAGAAAACACTATACAGGTAATTTCCTGGGTCAGTGGGTAATCCTGGTTGTAAATGTATACTTTTTGAGTTCTAGAGTTACTGAACCAAACCAGAAAGCAGTGGTGCAGATGAGGATGGAGCGAGATGAAGACAGAGGGAGGTTTCAGCTTCACACCTGGATGCTAAATGTGTGATCAAGGCTATAAGAGTGGGAGGACGGCAGATATGAATGTAATTGAAAGTACAGAGCAGAGCCTGCAAAAATATGAGATAGTGGAGATGGTGGTGGTATGTGGGTTGATGTGGAAGCAGCACTGACGGAAAAACACATGGAACAGAAGGAGCAAAGGCTGAAGGACAGAAAAACAGGTCGGTATTAAAAGTATATTCAGGTAAAAGTCAGAAAACCTCCGTCTCTATCTAGAATGTATGTCTCCCTGGTTACGTTTAGCAGCTGATATGTGCTTCTTCTTCTTCCTATTCTCGTAGCATTATCATCCACAACTGTTTGATGTTTAAGGGTGTGTTTTCTTTTATATCTGAAAGATTATTCAAGAGAGTTGGGTTCATTTTGTTCAGTTAGAATAGAATAGAATAGAATAGAATAGAATAGAATAGAATAGAATAGAATAGAATAGAACAGAGTTGCCTTTATGGTCATTGTCATTTATTGGGGGTAGGAGTACATAAGTTTTTACTTCTTCCTACTCCTTTTCGAGCATGTATAATTCTATTTCATTTGTTTTATTTATCTTATTTTTATTTATTTATTTATTTATTTATTTATTAATTATTGTGGTTTGTTTGCTTATCAATCATTTATATACCAGTACTTATATTTTGCTAGTTGTTTTTTGTTTTTATTTCACTGTTTACATGTTCGAAATAAAGATTTCATTCATTCATTGTGTGTACATTGAAATTACGAGTGCTACTCTAGTCAGTGCACAAATATTAACAAAACACCAGTACTACAGGAAATAAAAATAGAGCAAATATAAAATTACAAAAACTTAAAATAAGACAGATTATAAATGTTATAATTTTCTAAAGTAACATAAGAATAAAGCTAAGTAGAAAAAAAAGTAAAAAATTAAAAAATTTTAAATGTGAATTGATGCAAATTTACAGTATTAACAGTATATATTACCTATGAGGACAGTATGTATATCTATGTAACAGTCAGTCGCTTTTCCATTGGATATACTGTATGTGCAAAACTTTACCAATATTTACTAAATGTCGAAAAAACAGAAGTGCGTAATGTTTTTTTCATTAAATCACAAATGTGATGATTTGTTTATATATTATCGCCCAATGAGATGAGAAGTCATGCCATAAATATGGCAATGAACGAAAATATGTTGATTTACAGATATATTCATTATCATTATTATATATTACCCCTCTATCCCGTACTTAATTTTAAAAAAATGATTCAGTTTCCTCATGTGTCCACACATACTGCACCATGTGTCTTTTAAAACTCTTCTTCTTCACTTGTTGTAACGTCCGTCAATATCCGTTTTTTTTTGTTTGTTTTTTTTAAATTCACCTGACTCTAGTTGTGGAAAAATATCTTTCCATTTCAGTTTTGTGTGATATTCCATTTGCGCGACACCCAAAAAACCACCTCTTGCCAGCACAAAAACTTTTAATTGAAAAATGTGAGTTTTGGCAAAATTGTTGTTTTTCCATTAGGTAAATTTTATGCACAATTTGAAGGTCAATGTAAAAGAAACTAGTATGTACTGTATACCTATGAACCCAAGTCTGTATAAAAAGAGTGCATTTATCTTTTGATAAATATGGAATAAATATTGCATTGTTATTATTTATTTTATTTATTTATTTTACCTTTATTTAACCAGGAAGTCCCATTGAGATTAGGAATCTCTTTTACAAGGGAGACCTGGCCAAGGTAGCAACCATTCAAAGTCCAAACAACATAAAACACATACATGATACACAATGAACAATAAAACACAATAACAACTATTCAACCATAATGGCAACAAGAAAAATAGTGACATTCCTCCTTCACTGCATTCTCCATGATATTTTTAAAATCATTAACAGACATGAATGTGTGTAGTTTTACAGTTTTTTGAAGATTATTCCACGACCATGGTGCATGGTAGGAAAATGCTGTTTTTCCAAAGTCAGAACTCAGGGAACAGTCGAAAGCAACCACTTGGAGGAACGTAAATGAAAACTACTAGAGCTAACAGAAAGAAGATTAGTGAGGTATTCTGGGAGTTTACCCAGCAGAGCTTTATAGATGAACATAAACCAGTGTTTTTGTCTACAGATTTTGCATTAGAAATAAAACATAAAGAAGCATGATATACTGAAAGTGGAGGTAGCTGCATGTCTGTACAGTAGATCACCATAACCAATGACAGGAAGAAAGGTAGCTTCCACAAGTTTTTTCTTTGTTATTACACAACAGAAGATTATTGCATGACTTTTTTCACATTTGTAGGGTTATTGCACATCATAAGAGGTGATTTTGAGGAGAGCTGGGTTTCTTTTTGTGAGTGATGTCTGTGGTTCTCATGTGATTGACAATAAACTGAGGATAACACAGTCACTAAGGAAGACACACATGCCCAGAAGCCTCAATCATTCAAGCAAAAAGTCTAAAATATTCCCTTCTCATATTTTCTGGACATGTACAAAATTGAAGTCTTTCTGGGAAAGGCTTTTTGAAATGATTGAGGGCATCCTGACTTTCACAATTCCTATGGACCCCAAGTTCTTTTTGCTGGGACTACTACCTGTAGATGTGTTAGAGAAAGAAGACAAATACCTCTTTAAAATTCTTATAATTGCTTCCAAAAAGGCCATTACAAGGAACTGGCTCAAAACTGATGCACCTTGCAGAGGATCAGAGGCTATAATAGAGGAAATCTACTCTATGGAAGGATTGACTTATTACCTACGGCTAAAGGAACATATCTTCATAAAGCGCTAGAGAAAATGGCTGGACTGTAAACAAAACAATGCATAATTACAACTGTATGTCATTTAAATATTTTGTGTTCAACCAGTGACCCCTAGTTTCTGTGTTGTATTGTCTGTTGATAAAATAAATAAAAATAAAGTATAAAAAAAAATCCCTTTTCCAGTAACATGTGTCTCATTTTAGTTTGTTTGAGATGCTTGGATGAGTCACACTACCTTCTAATGTTTTCTATGTCTCTTTGAGGGTTGGGCAACAAAACCAAAAAAAGTCAATCTCAGTTTTTCAGTGTCTTGGACCATTCAAGTAATTTTTTTTTTCAGTTTACCCAAACTAAAGAATAAACATGATTAAAATTTTGCTTTCCTTCCTAAACTCTATACCATATTTATAGCTGGAGTAGCTAACAACACACATTATTATTATATTTATTAGATTTTTTCTTTTCTTTACCGTCCTCATCACGTTGAACTGACTATATGTCTCCTGACAAATCATGACTACATCTGATGAAATGTTTTTCCACAATTCAGAAATGTTTTGGTTGTCTGATGATACAGAATGAAGTGATTTCTTTGTTGATTAATGGTGCCAAGGGCTGGGCGTATGATGTGCACGACACAGTAATAAATCAAAACAATCCATCAATCATATTACAAACAGATTCAGGCATTTCTCCCAATAATCACAGAACAAAAATTCCATTAATCAAATTAATTCGATACATTGCCCAGCCCTAGGCTCTTCTAAGATTCAGAAATTAATTAAAAAAAAAAAAAAAAGCATCAGAGAGGGGAAGTAAAGCCTGCATGCAAGCCCCCTCTCATCATGGGAAAAACTAGTTGCACTAATTAGTTTCAATCCAAATTGGAAATATGACTTTTTCAAGCAGTTTTTAAAGTCTTGGGGTAAAAAATACAGAATTTCCTTTCAATATATTGTAATTCAATTGGGTTAGGATTTGGTTGTGACTTTATAATATCTACAGCCATAACACCAAATAGTGTCCAGAAATGTTTCCAGACAAGCAGGAGGGTTAAAAATATGATGGACACATATTTAGCCTCATAGTATAATTGCCTATGTCATACACTATATGGACAAAAGTACTGGGATGCTGAATTCAGGTGTTTCTTTTCTAACAGGGGTCTGGGATACAAAACAATAATGATAATCGTCATAATATAGTTTTATATTGTGATAAAAATCATATTGATTATCAGTATTGATGTTTATATCTCAAATCAGCATGAACAAGACATGTTACAGCTGTAGCCATGATGCGTCCCAATACTTTTGTCAGTGTAGTTTATAAACATCAATATTTCCTTAAAGTTTAATGAGAGATTTTTCTTCCTAAGTGAGATGTGAAGAAAGTAGGTAGTTAGTTGTGGTAGATAGTTGTTACTTAGTCAGAGCACTGAAACAATTTTAGAAATTTAGAGGTACAACATTTACAGTCATAGTCAGGGATAAAAACAAAACAACAAAAAAAAAAAAATCAATGTTGAGAAAAATTCAGTAAAAACCATCTCTGAGCCATTTTGGAAGCAAAGATAACAATTTAAACCAAATTAACCAATGCAATGATATTTATCACAATATAAAACTATATTATGACATTTGTCATTATTATTTTGTATCCAAGAGCCCTGTAGGAAAACAAACACCCAAATTCAACATGTCCCAATACTTTTGTCCATATAGTGTATGAGTTAGGCAATGATGCTATGAAGCTAACGATATGAAATTACTGATTGTTGATCAGATTCTGTCAGATTGAACCTGGAAACACTTCTACTGCTCTACTCTATGTGTCAACAAACAATGTGGTTTTCCTTTTTAAAACAGCATGAAAACTGTCAGGTCTGCTTTAGTCATATTTAGGCTTTTGATTTGGACTGAGAGGAGAGAGCTGCAGACAGAAGGTGTGTTTGTTTATGTTTGTAGAGACGATATCCTGTTCACCTCAGGCACCTAGGACAAGAACAGTATAGACCAGTGTTTCTCAACCTTGGGTTTGGGACCCCTACGTGGGGTCGCCTGGAATTCAAATGGGGTCGCCTGAAATTTCTAGTAACTGATAAAAATAAAACTTACAAATAAAAATAAAAAATATATGGTGAGTTGAGAGAGACAATCACAATCCATAAAAGACATGACAAACTGAAGCTGAAACTGAAGCACTGTGGTTCTGTTTATCTTTCAAATGTTCATTGTGGTCGGTTTCAGATGCTTCAGCTCTTTCATAATTCATAGTTTGAGTTCTTGTTTGTTCAGTATTAATTGTCAGCCTTGGAAATCCAAGCTGGACTGACTGTATATATCCTGACCAAGGAAAATAAAATTCTCACTTTGTGCAGTAATCTACACCTGGATTTTCTGCCTCCGTCCATAATAATATACATTATATAGACTAAATGTCCTCTAAAATTAACATTTATTTGCAGCATAGTATAGCAAACTACTACATGATCAAAAACAAATTAGTTTTACCAAAAAAAGGATCCATTTTGAATGTCTGCGGTTGGCAGAAATTTGTGATGTTAAAATGGGGTCATAAGCAAAAAAAGGATGGGAACCACTGGTATAAACATATAGAGATCCAGACTTAAAGAAGTGAAAGTGCTCACAAAAACCTAAAATAGCACTAAGGAAAGAAACAACCAAGACCAATCAACCAAAGAAACCAAGACAGGGTGAAAAAAAAAACACAAAACTACAAAAAGAGCAAAGCTTAGACTCTAACTGTGGATTGAAATATGTGAAAACAGCATCGGAATTGGTCATGTGGAGCCAGATCCCCGTGATCACTGACCTGTGTCTTGCCCAGGAGTGTGTAGGCCAGCTGGACCTTGGTGTAGTGCGAAACATCAAAGTGCTTACAAGTCTTCGACAGGGCGACATCGAGCTGCTCCTGGAGCCAGAAATAGATAGATGACAAAGGGAAGAGATGGAGAAGGAGAAAAAAAAAGAGATGGATTACGAGTGTTAAGACCAGGGATTTAGATATAGATGTGCAGATGTACAGTATAGCTACCACACAAGGCCAAGGGCAGGTAATTAGAAGTGGAGGCGGGTGCATATATGAGTGTGTTTGTGCAAGTCTTTGAGAAAGAGATGAAAGTGAGAGGTGAGAAAGTAAGATGAAGGGAGGTAAGAGCCGGCGAAATGATACTGACACAAGAAACCAATTTTTAAAAAAAACACTGAAATGACAACGGATGAGTAATTAAATATCCTGCATCCTCTCATCTCACACCTTCAGTCTGGAGCTGCATCTGAAATGAAGTGACCCTGCTGTGAAATTATTCTGCTTAATGTTTACAAGGATATGTGACAAATAGGAAGAAACTAAAACATATAGTCGGGGATGGGAATCGATAAGAATTTAACGATTCCAAATCCATTATCGATTTTGCTTATTGATCCAGTTCCTTATTGATTCTCATTGGGTGAAGGAATAAAAGAATACAAATGGGTTTGTTTGAATTAACTGTCTTTTCTATTTCCATTTGCACAGAAAATAGAACATATACAGGGTGGGGAAGCAAAATTTACAATGAACATTTAGTTGGTTTTTCTCAGCAGGCACTACGTCAATTGTTTTGAAACCAAACATATATTGATGTCATAATCATACCTAACACTATTATCCATACATTTTCAGAAACTTTTGCCCATATGAGTAATCAGGAAAGCAAACGTCAAAGAGTGTGTGATTTGCTGAATGCACTCGTCACACCAAAGCAGATTTCAAAAATAGTTGGAGTGTCCATAAAGACTGTTTATAATGGAAAGAAGAGAATGACTATGAGCAAAACTATTACAAGAAAGTCTGGAAGATACTATTAAAGAAGAATGGGAGAAGTTGTCACCCCAATATTTGAGGAACACTTGCGCAAGTTTCAGGAAGTGTGTGAAGGCAGTTATTGAGAAAGAAGGAGGACACATAGAATAAAAACATTTTCTATTATGTCAATTTTCTTGTGGCAAATAAATTCTCATGACTTTCAATAAACTAATTGGTCAAACACTGTCTTTCAATCCCTGCCTCAAAATATTGTAAATTTTGCTTCCCCACCCTGTGCACAAAGAATAATAATAGATGACGCCAGGCCCAATTGGTGGAGGTGGTGGTGTGTGTGTGTGTGTGTGTGTGTGTATGTCGGGGGGGGGGGGGGGGGGGGGGGGGCACCATACAGTGAAAGTGAAACTTAAGACTCTTTATTAATTCCTCTATGTCTCCCATTGTTGTGCACCTCATTTTCTTTCCCCTACCTTCGGAAACTTTTATTTCAGGGGGCAGGACGTTTGTTACCGGAACTGCATGGTGTTCGCTTTGCCGCTAGATTCACAAGCATCGCTAAGTAGCGTATCAAATATGTGACATTCCTGTTAATAAATCACATGCTGTGGACAAATGTTTGAGCTTATTGGAGGGACTTCACCCTTTTGAAGAAATGGAAGCTTTGTAAGTGTTACAATTGGACCTGGTGTCGTCTTTTTAGACCGTTTCTGCCTCAACGCCATGTTGGCTACATTCTGACCAAAACATATATCATTAACTGAATGTAAAAACAAATATCTCCAACCACTGTCACTGATCCAACTCCATGGGTTTTACTGGTGAATCAATGTTGTAGAAGATGATGGTGTTTCTACATTCACTACAGAGCCTCTGAACGTCCAAATGGGTCACATCTGATGACCATGAAAAGATGACAAACTGCATGTTACCTGACTTATTACAACATATTGATAGGTTCAGTGGTTTTAAAGTTTTTTAAACATTTTAAATCAGTAGATGCTTTTGGCCATTAGTGAATACCACATTTTCCAGACTATAAGCCGCTACTTTTTTCTCACACTTTGAACCCTGCAGCTTATACAACGATGCAGCTCAAGTATAGATTTTTACGGGCTAACGGCCTCCAGGGGGCGCTCTAGCAGGAAGCGTAAAAGCGAGACAGACAGGTGGAAGAGGTGATGAAGAAGAGGAGAAGTCTGAAGATTAACTTATCATTTTGCACAAACCCTCATCATGGAAAACACGAAGAAACGCATATGATGCAGCTTTTAATTTTAAAAGCAATCGATGTGTCTGTCCAAGAAGGAAACAGAGCCGCAGCACGTTAGTGCCACTGAGAGCAACAATGGAAGAGAGACGTAGCAGGTGTGTGACGGAGCCTTTCTGAGGCTGTTCAACTCCAACACTGAAGAAGACGACTGCAGTGGTTTCAATGAGCAGAAGTAAGATGAAGAGAGAGATCAGTGACTTTTCTGGGTTTTTAACCAGTCTGTTCCTGCCGTTTACTGCCATGTTACAGGCACTGTTTGGAAAAAAGCAGTTAAGGGATGGAAATAAATATTGAAATAATCTTTCCGTTTCCCATCTTTCTGTGTAAATATCTCATGTTACACCGTGGACACCTGCAGCTTATAGTCAGGTGCGGCCTATATGTGTACAAATATTTTTTTCTTTTAAAATTTGGTGGGTGTGGCTTATATTCAGGTGTGCTCTATAGTCCAGAAAATACAGTGTTTGGGTCATTATGGGTTAAATTATGAAAAACACAACTAATGTGATATTTATGCACAGGGACAACAAACTGTAAAGTACTGAGCAGTGAATATGTTGGATGTTTCATTCACTTTTAATTTGTATTTCATCCACTTGTGCCAGATGACGACTTGAGTTTTTGCCACAAGCCACTGTCCAAACATCTAAAGTTCACTGATGACACATTCCATTTTGACAACGTATAGCTGTGTGTGTAGCTTAGGGTTAAAAGGCAGATAGTGATGGTTCATAGTGCTTTCATTGTAGTAAAGTGCTTAGTCACTTTACTGGCTGGTTGCGTTTCCGCAGAGGGCCTGGACAGTACAGGTTTCTGCCCGTTAAAGGGAAGTTTTTCCTCGCCACTGTCACCAGTCACAAGTGTTTGCTCCTGAAGGATTCTGTTGGGTCTCTGTAAACTTAATTTGATTCTGATTTGAATTGATAAAGCACTTTGTGACTCTGTCTGTGAAAAGTGCTCTATAAATAAAATTTACTTTACTTACTTACTTTATAGGAAACAGCTCACATGTTGAGAGTAATAAGCCAGGAAATCAGTCTGACCGCCATAAAATACCCTCTGCTATATGAAGCAGAACTGCATTTAATTAGTATAGTTTCACTGAATGCACACATAGAGGTACTGTAGAATATCAAAGGGGCTATGTGAAATATCTCTGCAGCAAATATTCAAAAATCACCTAAAATCTTGAGAATACCAGTATAAAGATTCCTTGTTTCTTTTTTGTCAGACATATTAAAAAAAAGTTGATTTTATTGCCTTTAACCCTTTATCCCTTATCGTTATCCCACACCTAGGATGCTGTCCTCCGCAGGATGCCAGACAACAGGGGGCATACTCGTCTCCTGTTGTCTGGCAAACCTGGATAAAACCGCTGACAAGACACGTCACAGGAACATCACGTGATCCTTCTGAGGAAGGCTACAGGTGTAGCAGAAACATGCAAAGGAAAAAAAAAACTACCTTTTTTTAACATGTCTGGCAAAAAAGAAACACTGCAGGTACGGTAATCTGTCGGACAGCGTAAACTACTGTATGTCCCAAAAAAAATTACAATCGGACATTCCGCAATGATAACTTTAAAAATAATGAATCAATCAAAATGCAATTTCAGGGCATGAAACTATAACTTAATAGCTACATCTTGCAGAAAACCCCATTCGATTTGTTTCAGTGATCACAGAGAAATGGGGATCTTTGTGTGTCTCGTGTTGTCCATTGTGTTCATGCCTTAAAAATACAAGTTTGTTCATTGTGTTCTTGCACAAAAATATCTCTTATGAAAAGGTAACTGCATGTTCCTTTTCATTTTCAACTAACAAAATGAATAATGAATTACATCAAAACGGAAGCAGATTTCGGAGTTTTGCAAACACTGGTAATGTGCGAAACTGAATGATTAAAGAAAGATATTAAATTATTAACTCATGGAAGACTGGACTGAGCTCTTCCTCCTTTTTGGCTTCCTGTTTTCTGTTTCTGCTGGAGTGAGCAAAATATTTTCATTCATATGGATGCCAATAGCATCAAAGTGCCAAACTCTGAAGAAAAAAACCCATGACATGCTTTACAAAGATCCCCATTTCTCTGTGACCACTGAACCAAATTAAATGGGGTTTTCTGCAAGATGTAGGTTACAAGTTATAGTTTCAAACCCTGAAATAGCATTTAGATTGTTTAATTATTTTGAAAGTTATCAATGCAGAAAGTCTGATTGTAATTTTTGTTGGGACATACGATACAGTGACATATTCTTCAGCATAACTGTACCTACAAGCAAGAGAATGGAACTTAAAACCCTTCATTTACAATTTGCTACATATAGCATGATATTCAGAATTTGTTAGGCAAGAACATATTTGTCTACACCTCAAATCTGTGGTCAATTTATCAACATGGCACCACCTTAAAATTTCCAACAACTTTTTCAGAGACTGATTGCTAGCTTGGTTTGGTTGTCACACCAACACTCTAACATACTGACACACTGATGATTTTGCATATGCATGATTTTATGTCATGTTGGGTATCGTCTTGGGTCACTTGGAAGCTTAGCAAAAGTGATACTGATAGTATAAGGTGGTTGGACAGCGGAAACGCCAAAAAAAAAAAAGTGCCAAGCCAATCTGTTAGCCTACTATTATGCTGCGTTTCCACTACATGCCATCGGATTGACTCAACTCAGCCTTTTCACGTTTCAATTACAAAAAAGGACCTGGAATCTGGTACCCAGTACTAGTTTTTAGTTATCCCCTCTGCCGAGGTTCCAGGACTGGGGAACAGATACTAAAATGTGACGCGTAAACACTGCAGACCACTGATTGGTCAGAGAGTCGTCTCTGTGACCCGCCATTTTACAAAAAACAGATGCGGAAGTTGACAGTAAATATAGCGGTAGGTTAATCCACATGATGACAGCCCTCAAAACTACACCACGGTTTGTCGAAGAGGTTCAGATGTAAAAATTCAGCATGAGCTTGACAAGACAACACGCAGCGAGTGAGTTTCAAGCAACTCTGAGCAGATGACGCATCGCTATGACGTCCAGGTACTTGAAAGTCGGTAGTATCCTGTAATGGACATGGTCTCCAGGAGACCCGGTACCTGAGTTGAGTCGAGCTGAGCCGAGCTGAGCCGAGTCGAGCCAGTTCCATGTAGTGGAAATGCGGCATTAGTCAAAAGGTGCCAATTGAGTCAAACACAAAGTAAATAAGAAGTATCTCACCAAGCCAATTCTAATGTTTTTTCATTCATGTGGAAGTAAAACACAACAATAAATAATAATTATAACCATGGCTGAGGCTTTGCATAAAGTGTTCACAAACACCACCCACTGCTGTAAAAGCCTATATTCAGTCATTAATTAAGTAATGAAAACAGAAGTACATCAGAGACAGTGTTGGCATTGAATTCACTCTCTTGATGTAACTTCAAATTCACGGCACTTCTTCAACACTTGTAAGTTAGCAACATAATAATAAACAATCAACAAGATGCAATGATATTACATTTGATTAGTTTGTAGATGTCTTAAAGACTTAAACCAGACTTAAACTGAGGTAATTCTGATTTTCATTGCAGCTACTGACGACAAAAATCTGGCAGAAAAACTGCTCAAGTGGAGATAAGTTCTAGAAGGAGAAAACTTGGCAATGCTAACACAGAAGTACCTTAAACAATGAGCTTTGGAATTTTCTTCTGTGAATGACAGGCCAAACATTAATTCAGCTGCAGTGGGCATGTGCAAAATAGACTCTTAATGTGTTTCATTGTGCAGGTGTTTATCTCTAGCATTTTAGATGATTTTGCTTTGCTTATTCACAAATCCATGGTGACAGATACACAAACAAGCACCTTGGAGTGTATGTATGTGTGTATAAGCACGCCTGTTTTTTGAGTACACACAAAACTGTAAGTAATTAATCTACTCAAGCACAGAGGCAGCAGTGCAGAGAAAATTGCTTTGCATACCATTTATCACACGCAACTATCACAACCCAGCTAGAGATACAACCGATATAATTTACTGAGTGCTACCACACTCGCAGTAATGACTTTCTGAATGTGTCAATATTTGACAAACAGTAAATGAGAAGGCCTGGTTATCTAAATGTCAAAATAAAGTATAAATTGTTTCTTTCAAAAGAAGGCTTGTGGAAAATTACAAGGTTGAGCCAAAATATTATATACTGTTCAAGGACTGCAACTGAGTTCTAGTAAAAAAAATTAGAAATAAAGTGTGGAGGCACGTACCTCTATTTGCTCCAGAGTGTCTTGTAGTTTGGAATTCAATTCACTGTGGATAAAGAAAAAAGATTGTTGAGGGATAATTCATGAGTCTTAGACCACAAAGCAAAAGCAGTTATTGAGAAATGTGCTATGTGACCAAAATACCTCTCAATTTGACATGTTAAATAGAAACTGTTATTGGTTTTCCTGCTGGTTTTACCCAAATTAAAGTACTTAAAATCCAGTCTGAAACCCACAAAAACAAGCAAACTTGTTCGGTTACTATATTTAGGAATCTACAAATGGAATGTATTCATGAAAATCAATGTTCTATTAATATATAAAATGATTTCCTATCAAACAGAATATAAGACAGGCACCATTCATACACAAAAACACTATAGCCATGTACTTCATAAATCTACCCTTCATGAAAGAACTGCCAAACATTACATGATACAACTGATACATTTATTACCAGCAGACAATGAAGTAAGGCCAGTAGCCATGATTTGGTCTGGAATGTTTGTCCTTCGTGAACTTCTACAATGGGAATTGTTAACATGCTCTTTTGTTGGCAGCTCCAAGAATAAGTCTGGATCCTTTTTGGTCTCATTTTTATAATTTTATTGTTGACTTGATCTGATCACAAACAAAATATAACTCAGCTGAGGATCTACACCCCAAGCAGGGAAATGGAACCCCGCACATTCCAATGCATATCACTTTTATAATCCCCGTAAACTGATCTTCAAACTATGGGTTGAACCCCTTGTGGGTTGGATCACAGAAAATGGACTGGTGTCATCTTAATGTAAAGTCAAGCAGATGAAATTCCTCAACTCAATGCAAAACCCCATAATGACCGTGTTTACCTCTTATTTCTTGTTGTTTATGATCAGCTGGGGGCATGTGTATTTAAAAGTGTGCCTAAGATAAAAACCTAAGACCTGTGATCATTAATCTGTCAGTTTCGTATGTGACCAAGATGTGACCTATTCTAAGAAATTTATGACTGACCAGTGAAACAAAGAAAATCTAGTGACACAAAAGAATCCTAACTAATACTGACTAATATGTGATTAAACCCAAGAATTCAACCATCCAAAGTAAAATAGTATTTCAGAATCATTTCACAAGTATTAGTGTCTTTGCATGTATCAGACTACCACACACCTCGACACATTCTTGGGGAGTCTTAAGATTTAGCCTTATCCTAGAAAAAAAGACATAAAATGCTTTCAATGCTGCAGCAAAAAACACGACTATCCTGTGAATCCCAAGACACCAGTTCAATCCCCTTGTGACTCCCCCTGCAGAGAACCCATTCATAATCATCCTCTGTTCCACCGTTTTCCCTTTGCTTCTATCCCTGCTGTGCTCGGGGTCTTTTGCAGGTCAGCCAACTCTTATGTTGTGCCTTGTGAGATCACAGTCGCCCAAGGGAGAGAGTGTCCTTAAACAAATTACTAATTAAGCAGCGTGGCTTCAGTTGGGCTAGGGATCGAGGGAGAAACTTGAGAGAAGACTGATGATTGAATCCCACAGGTCGTCCACAAAGCAGGTAACAGAATGAGTCTGTCATCTCAAGCATCAGCACGGGTTTTCATATGTGGCTGCATGAAACTGACAGCATATAATAGAGTTGTCAGTATACAACATTAATTTCAATTACACAGTCCTGGAGGAAAACACTTTTTAAAAATATTGTCAATTAATCGCATCCTGTGATGCTAATACAACCATGAGAGACCAGACTCGTCAAACAAACACAAACTGACAAAGGCCACGGTCAGATTAGATGACATTTTAATCGGTTATGATGATTAGTGCATCAAACACAAAGGGCAAGGACATCAGCTTCAACATGAAGCCAACACAGGATTAGCTTTAAGTAGCAATGCAGATTAGAGTCAATGGGGGTGCTAATAAAAAGCTCTGGCTTCCATAGACTTACACTGAACTTCTCTATAAAAATTTCTCTCGAAAAATATCAAGTCGGTCATTCTGTTCAAGATTTATTCTGTTTTTTTATTCATTTTATTATGGCCCTCTAACAAGCCATTTGGTAGTCCTAATACTGTATGTGCTGATGCTAATGCTAATTGCTAATGCTAATAATAGGTACTGTGTGTGATTTAGGATGGGTAAATTGAAGAGACTGAATTTCCCTACAGACATAATATGGCAAGTTAATCTTCAGCCTTTTGACTTTTACCTAAAAGGCGTTAACATCTGCTGTTTTGGCTATGATTGACAGGTCTGCATGACAGCTCACTTGCCTGCTGACAGACAGCTAAACTATAGTTGTAGTTAACAAGCTCCACCATCAAGCCTCTTAAATGACCTGGTTACGCAGCGTATGATGAAGTTTACTGTTTTACTGAGTCGGTCACATAGCATGCTGCAGCTGATCCAGAATGCTGCTGCTCGAGTCCTCTCTAAGACCAAGAGAGTGGACCGCATCACTCCAGTTCTGAGGTCTCTACACTGGCTCCCTGTCTCTCAGAGAATAGACTTTAAAATTCTCTTGCTAGCATATAAAGCACTGAATGGTTTAGGCCCAAAATACATCAGAGACCTTCTAGTCCAGTATGAACCATCCAGACCACCTGAGTGGTCTGGTGCAGGTCTGCTCTGTGTTCCGAAAGTCAGAACTAAACATGGAGAATCAGCGTTCAGTTTCTATGCTTCATATATCTGGAACAAACTACCAGAAAATATCAGGTCTGCTGAGAGTCTGAGTTCTTTTAAGTCAAGGTGAAAGACTCACCTGTTCACTGCTGCCTTTGACTAAAAGGCTTTTGACTTGTTAAATTTTATATTCTCCTTTCTTTTTTAGAATTTTATATTCTCCTCTGCACTGCAACTCTTATTTTAATATGTGTTGGGTTTTTTTTTTTGTTTTTTTTTTATTTTATGTGTTTTCTTACTTGCTGTTTTTAATCACCTTTTACATGTTTCTTTTATAATGTTTCAAATGTGTTTCTTTTTCCCTTGTTGTATTTCAATGTCCTGTGTGAAGCACCTTAAATTGCCTTGTTGCTGAAATGTGCTATACAAATAAACTTGCCTTGCCTCGCCTTGCCTTGGTCTTAATTCTACCCTTTTGTCCCTATATGGTCACTTATGGCTCCAAAAAATCAACATGGCAACTGGAAAATCCTGAACAGCTGGCTTTAAAATGGCTGTTCAGAACCCAGTGGGAAGTGTCACACTTCCTCTGTCCTCTTCTTAATTCTTAGGTCAGGTCAGTTGATAGTGGAGTGATAAACTTATGGCTAAGTGACATGACACCACACATTACTGGCTTCCTACTGAATGTTGATGTCTCTCATGATGTGGATGACATAAATGCTCTGAATTTATGAGTGAATTTATGTTCAGTTACAATTTTATTGTTACAGGTGAGAATCAAAGTGCTGGATTTCAGATTTTGTGCTGTTCAACCTGCATTTCATTATTTTACACCTTTTCTAAGTAGCTTTCAGGCAGTTATAATCCCTTGGCTACATAAACCGGTGTGTGAAACAGTGTGTGAGATAATGACAAAAGAGGCGCAGCAATGCTTCTCTTTAAGAAAAAAAAAAAAGCCTAAAAATAAGGAAAAACAGTTTCTTAGGTTGCTGAAGAGGACAATGTGGGCTGTTAATTCCTCAGAGGATTGGAAGTTCAGATAACAATCGTTTCTCAATGTTTATAACTCTGCACTGGAGAGTCACAGAGATGTCTGAACCTGATGTGGTGAAGCCAAACATGCTAGAGTCTCTGTCAGGATGTTGTGAGGTGTCCCAGATGTGGTGTTGGTTGTCGTCCACTATGTCAAAGATGATGTAACTAAAGAGGGAAGTGAACACATCTGATGTAAACACGTCACAGCACTGGGCTCTTCGAGAGGAGACGGGAAGATGTTCTGTTTGAATGGAATCCTACGGGAGCAGTGGCTCAGTTCCCTGACCACAGCACTGTTTTATTTCCTGACGATCAAGGCCCATTTATGCTCAACATTTAATACGCATACATATACAGATGGAGCATTCTGCCCATCCTCTGCGTTCATTACATGCATATTTCCGTCCTCTGAGAGTTTGCAGAAGCGAACCCAAACAGAGGAAACGCAGCAGTACCGCTGGAAATCATGGGGCAATGTATAGATTTGAAGAGAATCATTTCCAGAAATGGAGGAAGTTTCCGAAAACCAACTGCGAGTTGGTGAAACACTACCGACATATGGTATTTGGCCAAAAAGTTAATTCAGAGCAGCGTCCTCTGGTGGACTGACTGCCAAATGCTCACTCCAACGCAATGGATGCATGGAATTACAGGGTGACCCAAAAAAATGGGAATTTTTGAAGTGCGTATTGGCAGACATGAGCAAGTGGCAGCACTGTGAGACAGTGACCTTAAGCAAGTAAACACACCCCCATTTTAGTAACCATTGGCGGCTGTGCGAGAATTGTTCGGTAACCGTGTGATCTCAAGATTCGGTAACGTTCCCTGGCCCCCTAGATCGCCAGATTTGTCCGTTTGTGATTTTTTTCTTGTGGGGCTATCTCAAGAGTAAAGTGTACACGACTCGACCAAGAACTCTGGATGAGTTAAAACAGAGAATTCAGGATGAAATTCACAGTATCCCAGCTGAGATGTTGCAGCGGTCAATGAGGAATCTCAACAGCAGATTTCAAGAATGCATTCGTACAGGAGGACGCCATCTACAGGAAGTAATTTTTAAAAAATGAAAATTCCATCACTGTTTCTTAAATGGCATGTTTTAAGGTTTCAATTACTATGAATAAAATATTTTTCTTCTATCCCTCTTGGTTTTATTGGATTGTTAAAAAGTTCCCGTTTTTTTTGTGTCACCCTGTATAAACAGCAGTGATGTTTACACTGCTTGAACTGGACATACCTATTTACATACATAGATTGAGCATACATGGAACTTCAGATGACTTCTATGATGAATTTTAATGTCTTATTCATAGACGAGCCAATTATGACACCACCTGATGAGATTTAAAATTAAAAAAATAATAGGTTTGTGAGATGAGTGACAGTCTGGGCCCCATAATGGCAGCTCTACAGTCAGTCATATAGTGTATTTAAGGCTTTGTTCTTCTTTATATCATGGAAACTAAAGTCAGAAAGTGGCTTGGGCTACTTTCAGACTGCAGGCAAATGTGGTCCAAATCCGATTTTTTTTGACAATATGTGACCTGTATCCGACCTGTTGAAGACCGTTTTAACAGCACAAATCAGATTTTTTTCAAATCCAACCCAGGCCTTTTTCATACGTGGTCCTAAATCCGATACGTATCTGATATTTTGCAATGCATTTATCTGACCTTTACGTCTGTAAGGTGGTTAGTTTGTGTGTGAAATGATAAGTGGAGGTGACAAAGTAAACAGAACTAAAAGATGTTTAGATGTTTATGACCAAAGGAATGGGAGAAAACATTAGGCATGGAAACCAGTTCCAGATGTTATGGACTGGAAGAAGGCCTAGGGATTTTGGAGACCCAAGTCATCAGGTATAAAAGAACAGAAACAAAAGAGAAATGAAGAGAACTTTGCAGCATGTCTCCCAGCGCTGTTTGAATAAAGACTGACCAACAGAAGATTAATGAATCAGTGTCTTTTGTTCATCACATCCAGACGCCAATCCTATCAACATCACTGAAATGTGACAAACGTCTAAATTCTGCGTCCGTCCATATTTACTTCCGTAAAAACAGTGCATTCCTGCGTGGTCACGTATTACGTCAGGACCTCTTTTGGGCATGCAGGTCACTTCAGGGCCACATTCAGTTCATACTTAAAACTGATAGTCGCTTTTAATATGTAATATGAATGAGCACACAAAAAAACGGATTTCACACTTTCAAACTCACAGAGCATGAATCTACTACAATGGCTTAGAATTCCGCTCTCATGTGGTAAAAACTAGAGGCTCATTGGGTAACTTCAGAGAACAGGTTACATTTACCAGAGGTTAGCTATACATGACACAGGATCAAACTGTCAAACCCAGAACCAACGCCCTACATCACCTGGATCAGGCTGGCATCCTGTTGTCTGTCCACAAACTACAGTAAATCTGTGTGTGACAGATTTACCCACTCCACCACTAAATGAATTGCTAAGCACATCAAGACAGTTTCAGTGGAGCAGGACAGGGAGTAAAAGTTGGATTTATGTCCTATCACTTCATTTCTAAAGTTTATAATTCAGTTTAATTTAGACTTTATTTATCCCCCATGGGCTACTTATTTAGAGGTTCTGGGTCTTTACATTCAGTCCCAACACACAACCAACAAACCAACCACATAGTATTAAAAAGTCAGAAGAGACATGGGACGAGTTTCAATAAACAAAAGCAATAAATGAAACAACAACAAGGCAACAATGTTTGTGGGATCCTCTCCTGCTGACAGAGCAGTAAAATTTGTATTCTATTATTTATTACAAACCTTTTTCTATTATGTATTACTATGTTCCTTTAAAGGCGCTTTTAGGAGCCACTGAGGAACAGTATTTTGTTTCAGCTTGTGTATATAAATAGTCAAAGACGTGACAATAGAGGTAATCCTGAATATCTTATGAGACTTACAAATATTTCCGCTGGGTATTGTCTGAACAATAATGTCTATCTATTCATTGATTCACTCATCTACTAAAATTTATCTGTATGTAAGAAATTTTCTTTCTCTCAGTACATATGCAATTAAATTACATTAATTCATCACAAAGCAGGCAATTAAAAAGATATTTTGCTTATGGAATAATTATTGCACACTGCAAATTAAGTCTACATTTGTCATAAATGTGATTACTCATACCACTAGGGTGTTCCCTTGTGCAGGAAATATTAGCTTTACTAACTTAATTTAAAAAAAAAAAAAGCTCTACTTAAACAAATGAAAAAATTAAAATTTTCTAAATTTTTGTAGCAGTGGGATGAATTAAGAATATCTCACGTTGAAAAACAATGCAGAAATATGTAATATTCCAAGAATATATACAGAAAACATGCTAAAAAAGAAGAATTGAAGTGAAGTGATTGACAGTTGGACCTGAATACTGAGGAAATGCACCCAATGGTAGCATTCACAAGACTGCTAAACAAGGATGTAGAATTCTGCCAGCCAGACTGTAGAGATCTGCCAGAGAATGACCTCCAGAAGAAGCTCCCATTGTGATTATAGATGCTGTTTGGCCATCAGACAAGTCATTCCACTGAAGCTTTATACACCTGACAGCAATGCAGAGATACAAAAAACAAAGCTTTCAGCAGAAATGCCAGCGGTTACGAATTCTGAAATGCATGTGTGAATACATGAAGGATGAAATAAACAGTTACTTATGATTATCGGTCTATGCAGAAGTACCGACTGCTGACCATAATCCTGCCTGGAGATCTCGGAGGTCCTGTAAACTCCAGTATATTGTATTTAAACCAGTGCATTGTTGTGTAAAAGTCTTGGGCTACTATTACATTAGGGTCTGATCAAGTAAAAGTGAACATCAACATGAAAAAGTAAATTTGCACACATCATTTATCAATCTACCGTTACATTTTGGTGGTGATCGGGGGGGGGTTACCTCCGCCAAGGAATAGCGAAGGTTATGTTTTGATTGGGGTTTGTCTGTCTGTTTGTTTGTCTGTTAGCAGGATAACTCAAAAAGTTATGGATGGATTTGGATGAAATTTTCAGGAAATGTTGATACTGGCACAAGGAACACAAAATGATACACTTTGGTGGTGACTGGAGGAGGCGGGGGGGCTCAGTGGAGGTCTACGCTCTCCGAGTGCTTTTCTAGTGTGTTTGTTTGTCTGTCTGTTAGCGAGATAACTCAAAAAGTTTTGGATGGATTTGGATGAAATTTTCAGGAAGTGTTGATACTGGCACAAGGAACAAATGATTAAGTTTTGGTGGTGATCGGGGGGGAGTGATCTGCCTTGGTGGAGGTCTGCGCTCTCCAAGTGCTTTTCTAGCTTTAAATATTTCCAAAAATGTGTCAAAAATTCAAAAATCTAAGTATCTCAAAACCGTGAACAAACTTTGCAGACATCGTCCCAAGATACATATGAAATTTGAAATGAATCCGACCAATAGTTTCATCAGAGAAGATGTCTGAAGAAATCGCTAATGAAGACAAGGACGACAAGGACAAGGATGACGAAGATGACGAAGACAACGGCGGACCAGAGCCTTCATTATAACTCATGGCCTATCGGCTGGTGAGCTAAAATCTCTGCAAATTATCTGGCCTATTTCACCCGTTTTCAATTATGCCTTATTTCAGGGCAGATAATTAGAGGTCATGTGATAATATTAGCAACTTTAATGTCAAGACGTCTTTGGGCTTTTGAAGACTAAAGGTCAACTGAAGTCACTCAGGTGAACATCTCTCTCTAGATAAAATGAAAACATGGTGAATGTGCATGTGTGTGCAGATGCAGCTCCTCCTTCCATACTGGCACCCTTCCACGATCAGAAAGAATGCATAAATAACAAATGAGAAGAAAAACCTAATTAACAATCTGCTCCCTGAAGGGAACACATAGGATTAAAACAGACTAACGTGGAAATCAAAGATGTCTTCCCCCCACCCCTGTTTTCAATTATCACTTAGAATAGATATCCATAGGGCCTTGAGGCGAGTCCCTCCACAGTGGCTTGCTGACTCACTCAACAGCCCGCTTGCGGACTCCTGTACTTCAAGGGTATTGTCGGATTGTCAGACTCTGAGAGGTTCTTGTTTTGCGGTCATGTTTGCCCAAAGTGACAGAAGAAGGGCTTCAAAGAGAGAAGTGCAGCGGAAAGAGACAACATTAACCCATGAAGACCCAGTGCTATTTTTGTGGCAGCTCCCAAATGTATTTTTCTCTGTATTTAACCTTTCTTAAGTGATTTATCACTATTTATTGCAGTGTTTTTCAACCTTAGGGTCGGGACTACACGTGGGGTCACCTGGAATTCAAATGGGGTCACCTGAAATTTCTAGTAATTGATTAAAAAAAAAAAAAAAACAACTTACTAATAAAAAATATATGGTGAGTTGAGAGAGACAATCACAATCCATAACAGACATGACAAACTGTGAAGCTGAAACTGAAGCACTGTGGTTCTGTTTATCTGTCAAATGTTCATTGTGGTCGGTTTCAGATGCTGCAGCTCTTTCATAATTCATAGTTTGAGTTCTTGTTTGTTCAGTATTAATTGTCAGCCTTGGAAATCCGAGCTGGACTGACTGTACATATCCTGACCAAGGAAAATCAAATTCTCACTTTGTGCAGTAATCTACACCTGGCTTTTCTGCCTCCGTCCATAATAATATACATTATATAGAATAAATGTCGTCTAAAATTAACGTTTATTTGCAACATAGTATAGCAATCTATTACATGATCAAAACCAAATTCATTTTAGCCAAAACAAATATCTCAGTATTGTATGTCTGGGGTCACCTGAAATTTGTGATGTTAAAATGGGGTCATGACCCAAAATAGGTTGGAAACCACTGATTTATTGTAATATTTTCCTCTTTACTTATTTTTTTTTTGTGTGTAAATCATGTATTTTCATATATTTATTTGACTAATCATGTAAATGTCCATAAAAGCTCAGATTAAAGTTGAAGGATATTATATTAGAAACAGAGAAAACTGAAGAAAAAGTGACTTTTTTCAGCAAAGACAATAACTGAAGATAAAACAAGTATTTCCATCCACTGTCATTTATTAAACTCAATGGGTTTTACTGGTGAATCAATATTGTAGATGCTGGTGTTTTCATGTTCACTACGGAGCCTCTGAACGTCCAAATGGGTCATATCTGATGATCGTGAAAAGACGACAAACTGTATTTTACACCAATAATTTACATGGATTGATAGGATTAGTGGATCAACTATGAACCCATTTTATGACTGCCATTATAACAGGCTGCCTAGGTGTTTTCTTTGCAATACATGTGTCAGAAAATGCCTTTTTTGCCAATTCTTTTGCACCTTTGTTTTCAGAAAATACTTAACTTTCCATATATGACCATTAATTATCATTATTACATATAATAAATGCTTAAAGCTGTGTTTTAGTAAAAAAGGAAAAAAGTGGACTTGAAGTTTTTAGCATATTTGTTATCAGAAAAAACTGTAAATGTCCATAACGAAACTTTTTGAGATTGCAGAAATAAACTTACAATTATTTTACATCTGCTCAAACATACTTTTTGGTCTTGAACATTCAGTGTCCATATTATGGCTTCATATTTTTAGTTATTTCCAGGCATTTTTTTGGCCTATGTGGAAGTCTTTCAGATAGTTCCTTTCTATTTGTCTGTGTAGGTTCTCATTTGTCCAGGTCATCATTCTTCTTGGTAGTTGTTCTTGGTTCAACTGGACTCTGCTTTAGCTCTTTTGAAAACATTTTGTCTCTCATCTAATGCCGCATTTCCACTACATGGAACCGGCTCGACTTGACTCGGCTTGACTCAAATTGGGTACCAGGTCCTACTGCTGGAGACCATTTCCATTACAGGATACTACCAACTTTGCAGTACCTGGACGTCATAGTGATGGAGCGCGTTACTTCCGTGTCGTCTATTCAGAGAGTTGCTGATAAACTCGCTCATTGCGTGTTGTCGCGTCAAACTCATGCTGAATTTTTACATCGGCCACCAAAGACTGAATCTCCTCACTAAATGGTGTAGTTTTGTGGGCTGTTATCATGTGGATTAACCTACCGCTATATTTACTGTAAACTTCCGCATCTGTTTTTTGTAAAATGGTGGGTCACAGAGACAGCTCTCTGACCAATCAGTGGTCTGCAATGTTTACATGTCACATTATAGTATCTGTTCCCCAGTCTTGGAACCTCGGCGGAGGTAATACAAAAAGACTAGTACTGGGTACCAGATTCCAAGTCCTTTTTCGTAATGGAAACGCAAAAAGGCCGAGTCCAGCCGAGCCGGTACCACATAGTGAAAACACGGTATAAGAGACTTCTTCAGTTCCTTTCTACTTCCTTTCTTTCTTCCTGTAAAAGAGTCTCACATTGCTGCCGTAAAGTGATATACGGTGTCAGAAAGCTCAGGATCTCAGCGTTCCGATGCTGTTTGAATTTTGTGGATAGCGCAAACGGTTCAGGAGTTGCAGAGTAATTTGAATGCTGTGAAGTGCAAAATGCAGCGCTGGAGAGATGGCCATTGTTAAAGGGATAAACATTTTACATCAGTAGATGCTTTTGGTCGATAGTGGATGTTTGGGTCTTTAACGCTTAGGGGTCTGAGCCTATTTTGCCCGTTTTGGGGTACTTTTGATTTTGCCTTTATATACTATATAAAGAAATGTTTACTATACCCATGTTTGGTGTCTTTTTTTTTTCAGCACAACTTCATCTATATCATCTGCCTATTATTTTTTCACTTTAACCTACTATTTCAACACAAAAAGCCAAAAAACACACAAAAAATATCAAATCTGAATTGAAAAATTTATATAATTTATTGCATAAATAACACAAAGAGGCTTAACGAAACTTTTCAAAGGCTTTAAAAGTGAATATTGGTTCCAAATATTAGGTATATAAAATCTAAATTGTAATAAATTAAAGCTACGCTCAAATATTTGACATAAAAGCATATCTTAACATAAGCGTTTTCTCACCCCCCACCCCCTATCCTCCCAGTTTCTGCATCCAGTTCAGGGTGGGGGGTCAGCCTCACCTTTACCTGTAACGCTAATGCAGTCTGTGGATTGGAATCTGCAGATTCTGCCATTTTTTTCCGTTTTGAAAAAGGACAAAAAATGACAACGATATGGTCAGAAATATAACGCCCGCCCCACCTCATTTTCATACTTTTATTCATGTTTGTTTGCTCCGGGTTCAAAACGTTATATCTCCGATTATATTTTCTCTATCAACATCAAATAAAAAGTGGCAGAGGGTTTCAAGTCCGCACTTTGAAATGCAATTGTCCCCAGTGGTCTACATGACCGACTTCTGACGCTACAACGTGTTGAAAATGTCATGTGATTCAATCATGGGGCTGTGACCATGGACCCCTAAGGGTTAAGGGTTAACTTTAGTTGGAAAGCAAAGGATGTTATGAGGAAGTTAATGATTCGAAGGAGAATGTGCAACAATAGTTCCTCAAAAGCACGATTTTTTGGGAATATCTGGACAAAACTAGGGAACGATTCAGACTTCAGACATTGAATATTGTAAAATGTATGTAATATAATCCTTCAGTGCTCTGCAGTGTGTGCCATTTTTTGTTCTCCCAAATATTTTGTCCTGCTGCTACAACATTATGTGAGTCTGTGCTGTTATTTTTACTTGTCTCGTAGCTAATGTGACCATCCAATTAAATCCACACATTTGGAAACCAGATAAAACAGCCGTCTAAAGCAGAGTGGATGGAGAAATTAATTGGTGCTCATCATGACAGAGAACTATGGTTACAAATAAATGGGAAATAAAAATGTGTAGCTGTTTACTAGCCCCGAGCATGTTGTGTTTGACTGTAAAAGTTGGTGACAGAGCGACGCACAAACACAAACTAGTTCAGCTAAATTTCATGTGTTGCAGCACAGATGTCACACTGGGGAAAAAACACCCCCAAAATATTATCTAATTCGAACAAAGACCAAAGAAACCAACCCGACTTTGAAATCCTACCATCCTGCTGTTGTGGAGAATGCTAGGGGCCTTTTTGTCATCCTAAACAGTGTCGCTAGTATGTACAAACACAAGCGACAACTGATACGTGTCGAGAAGCTTTTAAAACTATCTGTGCCGACACATAATCAGACAGTCTCCAAAAGAACATGTACTACTGCGGCAAAGAGGAAAAGGAAAAGGAGGAAGGTGTTGTGGCTGTGAATTAATGGGTGCACTTGCTGTGGTGTTTGCAGCGTCATGCTGAGCATCCCACACAAAATTGTTTGTATATCTGGGACCGAGAACATCCATGACTCAGAAATTATTGTCGCAGCCCTCTGAACCTTCTCTGTACACTTTGCACCTCTTGAGCATACAGCTGAGGCAACCTGTTTTCTGAATAGATTAGATGGGCCTAACAAAACACCTCCCACAATACTAAGATGGCAATTAGCTGGAGTGCAGATGTGGAGTAGCTTTACCTTGAATAACCCACTGGTGTGAAAACAAGTTCATTCAGAGCCACAAAGAAATGATATAAACTTTACTGACAGATATTATGTTATTGCTGCACATAATTACAGTTTCTATTCTCATTTAATAGGTTCAGTGTTATGATGATCTAATTGCAGAAATAAAATCTAATATACATAATTATGTATGCAATAATGTACAATCATGATGAAAATGAAAAGCATTGCATTTTCATTATTTATTCTGTTTAGAATAAAGAAATATTACTGTCTCCTGCTAAGTTTGAGGATGGACTTAAGATAATATTTAACTAAAATGGCCAGAACAGATAAAATAAACACTGGCTCTAGACATGGACTTTTACGTTTTTGTTTGACACACAGGTGAGGGTATAATCTGCAATTTTACCATATTATGTCGTAAAATATCACACAATTAACTTTTAAGACTGTTCTGGAAGAATCAGTACTTCTATAGTGACATTCTTTATTTATTCATTTAACCTTTATTTAACAACAAAATCCCTTGAGATGAAATCTCTTTTTCAAGGGATTGATTATATTGCGCTTTATTCTAACATTTATTAAGTATTTACATATGAAAACAGAGCTGAATCTCATCTTAGATCATGACTGATCTTAATATGTCACAAAATATACTTTTCAAAGGGATTATAAAAAATGTGTCATTAAAAAATGAAGTAACTTTTCTACTCAGCTAATGTTTCTTTAAGGGGGTCATATTTTGCTAAACCCACTTTTATTAGTCTTTGGTGCATTAATTTGTGTATTTGGACCCTAATAGTTCAAAAAGTTTGAATTTGACAAAAATAAGAGTGGATTTCTACAACCTGTTTTAATTTCTGCTTAATTTGTTATGTCTATAACTACTTACATCACCACATTTGCACATATAAGGAACCAACATTTCTCCCAGTATGACATAGTTGTTTTTCAGCAGCAGCAGGTTGTAGTAAAAACTGAAAATATGTCCAAACTTTGAGCCAGTTAGCTAAAATGTTCAGTTGTTGGTTGAACAGGACAGAGCAGCACAGTCAACAACCTGGAGGGGGCGGGGCCTGAAGCGGCTCATGTACATTTAAAGGGCCAGCGCTCAAAACCACCTTTCTGGTGTCATTACTCAGAAATAGGGTTGAAGATGGACCTGTGGAGTTGAATTAATGAAGAATTCAGACCCAAGCATAACATTTAAAGTTTATGTAGACCACAGAGAAATGTTTTAAAATGCAGAATTCTATTAAAAAAAAAAAAAAAGTAAAATATCAGTCCTTTAAGACAGGGGTGTTCACACTTTTTTGGCTTGATTGCAGTATTGTTAATGGTTAACACCAATCATAAACAACTAGGGCTGTGACTAATGATAATTTTAATAATTGATTAATCTGTAGATTATTTTAATAACTAATCAATTCATCGCATAAACACAAAAGACTCAGTTCTCAAAGATCGGTATTTAAACCAAAGCAATATAGGCTGCAAGACAAGTGACTAATGATTACATCCCCACAGTGGTTTCAGGTATAGTTAGCGAGCACTAGCCCACTACCTAGACTTGTTATGGCTAGAGACCAGCAAGCTATAGTCTTCAACCAGCTCCGGTTACAGACTATCAAACTAGCGTTGTATGTATTAGTCCCAGTCAAAGATAGGTAAGGGTGGTCTGATGGCCTGACAAACGGAGATGGATCAAAATGTTATAATTACGAAGATAGCGTCTAACTAGCTAACGGGCCAAAGTAATCACAACATATAGGCCATCTTAAGCTAATGTTTACATCACGTTCCCAGTGACCACAGCAGCCCTGTTTGCCCAAAATGTAGTGTGCCGTGGGATTTTGGCCATTTTTTTCTCCATATTCAAGTTTTGCTGCATAAACGGCTACGACCATGTTTCGGTCAAACGGGACTGCCGTGGCCAATGGGAACATAATGTAAACCTAGCTTTAAAAATCTAGCCTGGCATCCGAAGCCTCAGCCATGCTGCTCTGTGTTTTCCCCTGTTACACTACACAGTGTGCGAGGTGGGCATGCCTCAATACTTATGTGCTCAAGACCCAACGAATCCACAGCCAAATTTGTTACCAACTCTTTTAAGAATAGATTTGGATCGATTTAATCGATTTGTGGTTGCAGCACCATAAACAACACTAATGGAAAGTTTTCCTGTTCAACACTTCTTGTCACACCTTATACTCTGTCTACGGCAATGACAGGTTTTAGGAACAACCATCTGCCATCCGTGTAAACTCCCTGAGGAAAAGAGATTCAGAGAGGGCAAGAGATTATGCAACTGGCACCATGTGACAAATAATATTGACTTTTAAAGTTTGGGCACAGAGGCAAAGAAAGGGCATGAAATGAGGTGGTGAGGAGGGGCATTTGGTAGAGTATTCAAAGGCATAGCTACAAGGTTAAATCAAGGTGCATTAGACTTACAAGTAGCTGCTTCAAAACTGCAACGCTGAGAGCCTGAGAACAATGTGCATGGTAAGCGTGACAGATGTGTGATTAATGCACCAGTGTTGCCACTTTTACATTCAAGATGCAACATTAGCATATTGCAATGGAAAGCACAGGTCATACGGGCAATTGAATTTCTATCCATCTGCCACAGACATGTGTTCGGTTTGAATACAGTGACACCGGCAGTTATAAAATATAAGTGCTTCTTTTTATGATGAGGACAGTCAAGTGGAATAAGTGCTGCTCAATGATAGCAGCAGACACCAGCAGTGATACTACAAAAAGTCATAATCGTAACCACATAATTAATTACACAGTAAAAAGAAAAATGAAAAGTGCTGTTGATAAGAAGAAACAGCAGGGGTTAATTTTCCACCTTGACATAAACTTCTGTGCATTATACTGCTTTACTGATAACCGCTTCCCAGCTGTCATGCCTCCATTCACACCACATTGTCACAGTAAGAGTTCTGTCTGTGTTTTATGCACCATTCCCGTAATACGCAGGTGGATAAGTGGATAATGACAACGCTGATACTCAACAATTCCTGCCAGTGCTTCACGGTTAATGCATTCATACACGAAGGCAGCCGTTTGTGTGAAAACATCAGTAGAAGTGTTGAAGAATCCGGCAAAACTATGGCCTCCAAGTGTTGACACAACAGAAAGTCCCTACAGCCCCATTCAGACAACACTGTCAGCTGCACAGGTGCCGGACGACTTGTACTGTCTTTGGGGGATCCAGATCTCGACAAACCCACTGTGGAACAAAGACGATGTTTGTGTGTGGAGATGTGGGATCTGTTACCGATGCTAAGGGGAACTCTAGTGTATTTGGACCCTAATAGTTCAAAAAGTTTGAATTTCAACCCTCCGGGTGCTGCAAAGCTATCTTTATATTCATTTTGGCACAAATCTAGTGGATTTCTACTACCCATTTTAATTCCTGCTTAATTTGATAGATCTATAACTAGTTACATCACTTGTTATTGTTTGTCAGCAGTAGTGGTAGTAGTAAAAACTGAAAATATGTCCAAACTTTGAGTCAGTTACCTAAAATGTTCAGTTGTTGGTTGAACGGGACAGAGCAGCACAGTCAACAACCTGGAGGGGGTGGGGCCTGAAGTGGCTTATTTGCATTTAAAGGGCCAGCGCTCAAAATAACCTTAGTGGTGTCATTACTCAGAAATATGGCTGAAGTGGAGTTGAATTAATGAAGGATTCAAACCCAAACGTAGCATTTACAGTTTATGTAGACCACAGGGAAAGGTTTTAAAAGGCATAATTCCATTTAAAAAATGTTTTAAAAAAAGCAAAATATCACTCCTTTAAAACAGTGTGATTATCAATGTAATTGCAGTTTTACAGTGTTGCACATAGGCATTAATGCTGCAAACAATAGACAGGTCCACTATTGTTTGGAGCATTAATGTCACAAGGCTAATGTTTTTCTGTTTTTTGGGATTTTTTTTTTTTTTTTAAGTACAATTATAGGAGATACAGGGGTACTTTTAAAATGACCAAGACAAAATGATCTACCTCCACTATATATTAATATACAGGGTGGGGAAGCAAAATTTACAATGAACATTTAGTTGTTTTTTCTCAGCAGGCACTACGTCAATTGTTTTGAAAGCAAACATATATTGATGCCATAATCATACCTAACACTATTATCCATACCTTTTCAGAAACTTTTGCCCATATGAGTAATCAGGAAAGCAAACGTCAAAGAGTGTGTGATTTGCTGAATGCACTCGTCACACCAAAGCAGATTTCAAAAATAGTTGGAGTGTCCATAAAGACTGTTTATAATGGAAAGAAGAGAATGACTATGAGCAAAACTATTACCAGAAAGTCTGGAAGATACTATTAAAGAAGAATGGGAGAAGTTGTCACCCGAATATTTGAGGAACACTTGCGCAAGTTTCAGGAAGCGTGTGAAGGCAGTTATTGAGAAAGAAGGAGGACACATAGAATAAAAACATTTTCTATTATGTACATTTTCTTGTGGCAAATAAATTCTCATGACTTTCAATAAACTAATTGGTCATACACTGTCTTTCAATCCCTGCCTCAAAATATTGTAAATTTTGCTTCCCCACGCTGTATATGAAACTGATTACAGATACATGGCAACACTACTGACTTCAATCCAGGAGGTGGGGTTCGAATCCCAGCAGAAGCATACACAATAATATCATTTAGCTCATAGTTTAATATCAATATTTTTTTATGCCATGAGATCTACCTGTAGTACCTTTGCGATCTACCAGTCGATTGCGATCGCCGTACTGGAGACCCCTGTCTGAAGGTTTTGATGTAATTTCTAATTGTCTATTTAGCGAATGTTACTGATCATAAGTACATTTTGGCTCCGCACATCAACTTCGCAATACTTGATCATTTTCCCTTTGAGTGCATTCTAAATACGAGTTTAAATCAAAATAAACAAGATAAGCACATAATATAGAGTTAGGCAAAGTCCTACCCCTTTGGATTGCATTACAGTCAATAATGAGTCATTTTTTGATCCCTTTTAAATTATACTATCATTTACACATATTGGGGTTCATACACATTGTTCAAGGTCAAATTCGAGCACTTTAAAGGGTCATTTTCAAATTTTTCCAGCACAGCACCAGGGTAAAATACATATCTACAGGAATACATGTACTCATGATTTTTTGTAAAAATTTTTATCACAATGATGTACATTGTATTATGCTATAAACATCTAAAATTATGTTTCATTGTGGCAAAAAGTTTAAAAATTAAAGAACACAAAGTTTTATCCAAAAAAAGAGAAGCCACTTGGCGTTCTTCAGGCACACTTGCACTGAGCCAAAGATTAAGATAAAAAATGTACTTGGAGTCGACCTGAGAACTCCTGGTAATTTTCTTTTTTCGACATCAAAATGTATCACCTCTCTGTAAGTAGTTTTGGCTTGTCATCTAACCTGGCAGAGTTAATATTAAAAATAAATAAATCACAAAACAGAGTTAAAATTGCAACACTTTCAAGCACTTAAACTAAAATTCATGCACTTTCCAGACCTGGAAAATGCAACACTGAAATTCAAGTATTTTCAAGGCTTTCAAACACCCGTAAGAATCCTGACATATGTTTGTTAGTTCAAAAGATGGTTTTACTGTCAATAAAGTTGTGGTTTGTTGTAAAACTGTCAAACTATCAGACTGTAAAACTACACACCTGTCAGAGTGGTGATGCCGTTGTAACTGTCTCTCTAAATCCCTGAAGTCCCTGAAGATGTCTCTGCAGCTTCAACATGATCAGACTGTAGTCATTGTCACTTCTTTTAAGTATTTATCACTCTTGAAACGTGTTAAAATGTGCTGACATCCTGGTCATTTTGGGGTTTGTGATGTGCATCAAATGTGACAAGAAATGCAGTCCACTGAGCTGTTTCACACAAAACTAGATGTTTCTTTAGTATAACAAAAAAAAATGACCAAAAATGTGACTTTCTTGGCTGAGAAAACTATCTTTTTAATTGAAGAAACATATGTATAAATTGTGGCAGATTTCAGACAACATCAAAAATTATTTATCCCATGCCAGTGACCAACATTCATGCTTTTTCCGAAGGTAGGTCCCATGGGGTACAATCGAAAAGGGCGGGACTTCTGCTCTCTAGGACGTATACAGGTAAAGTTTCCTTCTAACACATCTATTACAACTGAGTAGTAAAGTTTTGGAAACGTGTAACCAATCTAAACCTTTTGGTAGAGCAGTATCTGACAACTTCCATTAATTTTAATCTTAACCCTGTTATTATCCTTGGAGTCAATTTGACCCTATTCACTGTTTATCATTCAAAAAAATAATAGTTGACCTTTTTTTGCTTCACATTTCATTTCCTAATTTGATGGGGTCAACTAATTAAGCATAAAATTATCATAATGGTATTTTTTAACATGTTGCATGCATTGATGTTCCTCTGGAGTCAATTTGAGCTCAACCTGTTTTATCTACAATGTGTCTGTCTGTGTGTGACCGAACATCCCCACACCTACAGGTGCAGAGTTGATACTTTTGAGTTGATATATAATGGGGAGGTGGGGAAAACAACTATTCCCCCAAGAACTTTGAAACTTACAAATGCAGAATGAACTAGAAATGCACTCGGAGAGCGCAGACCTCCACCAAGGTGAGCAGTGACCCCCCCCCATGTTTGTTTGTCTGTCTGTCTGCTCTCTTTTCAAGAAAAGCACTAGGAAAGCGCAGACCTCCGCCAAGGCAGATCAGCGGGCCCCTGTGGTCCCCCCACCCCCAATCACCACCAAAATTTTATCATTTGTTCCTTGTGCCAGTATCAACATGTCCTGAAATTTTCATCCAAATCCGTCCATAACTTTTTGAGTTATCTTGCACATGGACAGACAGACAAACCAACGCCACAAAAACATAACCTCCTTGGCAGAGGTAATGAACTTGTAAAGTTAGCAACACTCACATAAGTAGCCTATCCAAGCTAACACAAACCTTTCCCCCCAGAATTTAAGTTTTCAAAGTAATAAATGCAGTCCTCTCAGTGGTCAACCCCACTACCCAAAAGTATAACACACAACAGTACATACAGTAGTGACACAACAGTTGTGTGTGGTTTCTTTTCAGATTTACCATGCTTACTGCTGTTTCTCCCATTGAATAACATGAAAGCGCTTAGTTAGTTTGGAACAACTCAGGCTTATGTGAACCACGTGATCACCGGAGTGGCGACGTCAAAGTGTGTCATAACTTTCTTTATAGGGCTCTGGTGTGGGCACGTGGGAAACAACTTGACTTGTGAACTCCTGCCAAAATGAGGAAGCCAATGTAGGCTTGGAGTTGATCACATCCAAGTCTTACCAACTACACATGCTTCTCCTCTTAAATGATCATCTCAAGTACAATATTTTCAATTGATGGTTCTATGAAAAGCTCGAATAATGACTTTATGTCTTCAACATGGCTGACTGTGTGTCTGGTGGGACACACTCTTCGCAGATTGTCTACCTTGTTGTTGAAATGAGTAGAGGGACCATAATTTTCCATTTTTGGTGCTAACGTGACATTCAGGAGAGGGAAACACTATTCTCATGAGAACTTTTTTTCTTTTAGGGTTCATACTCTTGTGATCATAAATGTTGTCATTAAATTTAAGATCTGTATGAAAACTTTTCAAGCTACATTAGTTTTAATTTAAAAGTGTGGCCTGATGGTAGCACTAAAGAACATGTCAACTCTCTAACTAACCCCTTTCATTATCAAGAGGCTATGTATGTATTCAACCAGTAAACAAAGCGCCTGACACAAAAATGAGGATCAACAATTTTATGTAAATCATTTTCTGGAGGCAAATATCCCTGGGGTCAGACTGACCCCAAGGGTAAAATGTGTTAGTGATATTTGAGGATAATAAGAGTGTTAAATAACTTCAAAATGGTGAACTTGGTGAAGAATAATGATCCTAATGATGCCTGTTTATCATGCTAAGCCAATGCATAAAAATATAACATAATGTGCCGAAGGAGTAAAAACAAAGCTACACACTTCACAGTTCTTATGGTCTGTGACAAGTTGCCTTTACATCTGCTTTAATGTGAAGTTTTAATTGGTTCTTTACAAAATGTGGAAATGCAGAAAATCTAGCACCACAATACATATGCAAATTGTTTTGTTTTTTTTGTACATATGCAAATCTTGTATTTGTTTCTGCTTTATGAGTGTATGTTTATAGAGTATATTTACTTCCATTTCCTGTAGATTTGTACATATGCAAATCTTGTTGGGGGTTCTTCTGTTGCATTAGTGTATTCTATTTATATTATTTATTGCTTTTATCTCTTCACACTTACTTTCTTTTTTTTTTTTTGCTTTTTTGCTAGTGTTTTTCAAGAGTGTTTTTGTACGCAACTGAGCTATTGTGACCAAGTAATTTCCCCTGTGGCTAAATAAAGTTTGTTTAAGACTACATTCATTCAGACAGCAGGTCTTAATGCACAATTCTGATTTTTTTGTGAAATCCGATTTTTTTGTGTGCTCATTCATATTACAAATTAAATGTGACTTCTATCAGTTCTCAGTATGAACTGAATGCAACCCAGAAGCGACCCGCATGTGCAAAAAGGTCCTGACGTAATACGTGACCACGCAGCATGCACTGTGTTTACGGATATAAATATGGAGGCATCTCATATCGGTGTGTGTGTGGCACTGATAAAGTTCATCTACAACTGAAGTCAGCACCATTACAGTCAAATAATTTTAAGTAGAAGATTAAAAAAGAGCAGAGCCAGGTTTTTTGCTCTGGCCTTTTGTGGTGCAGTGGCTGCTACGTCTGTACAACAGAGTATTTGGATGCAGAGTCGGAGTCAGGAGTGGTGGGATAGTGATGTTAGCGGCTTCACTCACACAGACTTCATAATTTTTGAATGACAAGAAAAACGTTTAAATATATCTGTGACAGCCTCTCAGTAACACTGTCACGACAAGACACTCATCTCCAGCGACCTATATCTGTTCACAAGCGTGTTGCAGTCGGGCTGTACTGGCATTTCAATGACGTAAAGGTCGGACAAATGTGACCTGGCCGTTCACACTGACGTTGCATTGCAAAATATCCAAAATGTATCGGATTTAGAACCACATATAAAAGTGGCCTGGGTTGGATAGGAAAAAAATCGGATTTGTGCCATTCAGACGGTCTTTAAAAGGACAAATAGTGGCAAAAAGTCAGATTTGGGCCACATTTGGCTGCAGTCTGAACGTAGCCTAAGTCAACACAACTCAAACAGGAGATGAACATTATCAGAGATGCTCATTTTCCTTTGGTAAATTACTGATACTTTTGGTTGGAAAGCCCACTAGTATCTGCCTGAACCAGACATTACGTTTCAAAATCTAAACGCCGTGCATCCTCACATAAAGCAGAAGACACCAGCTTCCAAACACTCCAACAACCTCTTCTAGTCTCTATGGTGAGAGGAGTGGAAAACGACAATGACATGCATCCTCAATCAGTCTTCAATCGATAGGTAAAGAGGAGCACGGAGGTGCCCATTTACTGCCACAAATTGCACACAATTACCCAGGAAATCACAAGAACCAAATAGACTGCCCCTCCGGTATTACAAGAGGCCTCTTTCCCAGTGTTCTTAGAAGAACCCTCGAACACTCAAGCCCATATAGATGCTTTTGCACAACAGTCTTTAATACACCCTTGTGCTTTATAGGCGATACCTTAGAACACTCTAAATGGGGATTTGATTGAGTGCTATTAAAACTAATACTTAAGAGTCTATTTGTGTTTATCACGTTGGAGTTTTTCTGCCTCATAACGACATGTTTATCTTTCTAATCCTTTGCGTGGCAGAGAAAGAAAATGCTGTCTGTCTTAGTTTTTCTACTGTAATTGAGTACCTTTGAATTAACAGCTACTTTTTTTTTTTTCCATCAAGGTTTACTCACTGGTATTTTAGCAAGATTTAACAACAAACTAGTCCCCACCCCAGTAAAGCTCCAACAGAGGACAAACATTCTTGTATACAAAAAAAAGAATCACATTCAGTTGTTGGACATAAAGAATAAGAAAAAAAAAAGAAAAAGGAAAGGGATCATAATAATAACAAGCAAACTGATGGATACGATTAAATTAAAATAACAAACAGAAAACAAACAACAGATAAACAAGTGGTGCCAGGCACAACAAACCCCACCCCTCGCATGTATTGTATCTTATTTTGGCATTGATCCAGCTGATGTCATCATGTCTATGTGTGTGCTGATGTAGTGATGTCCTGATCTGGATTTTTTTGCTTCTGATTCGATCTGATTTTTTTAGGATTAGTGTTGCCAATACCGATCTGATACTGACTTTTTACAATAAAATTTTGACTTAAGTTTGGAGTCATTATTTATGGGTTATTATGCTATTATTTTACTTGAGATCACAGTTGGGCTGAATGTGGAACTTGAGCTAAAACAAGTATGACAACATTGACTATTAATAACTTTAGTATATTTTTTGCACTTTCCAAATTCATACTGTGGGACAAATTAGAGTCATTTGCAGCCGGTTTTGGCCCACGGGCCATATGTTTGCCATAGCTGTAGCGCATCTATGGACAGGTCCATCCGGGTATTGTATGGGGGTGCATTCTGCGCTGTACGTTAGTGATGCGCACATCAGCGGGTTACTTGCAGGTCGGGTTGGGGCGGGTCAAAAGAATGTCAGTTTATTTGTGGGTCGGGTCAAATCATTCCACAAAAGCCCCACGGGTTGAAAAAAAACCTGACTCGCACATCATGTTAAAGTGAAAGTGAAACCTATAGACCACAGGTGTCAAACATGTGGCCCGGGGGCCAAATCCGGCCCACCAAAGGGTCCAATCCGGCCCGCAGGATGAATTTGTGAAATGCAAAAATTACACTTTAGATATTAACAATCAAAGGTGTCAAAATCATTTTAATTCAGGTTCCACATACAGACACATACAGTCCGATTAGATTTCAAGTGGGTCAGGCCAGTAAAATTTTATCATAATAACCTATAAATAATGGCAACCCCAAATTTTCTCTTTGTTTTGTTTGGTGTAAAAAATAAAATTACACGAAAATGTTTAAATTACCCAGCTTTACTTCTATTAAAAAAAAATGTGAATAACCTGAACAAATATGAATGAATAGAAATGTCTTAAGTAAAGTTAATGCAATTTTACCAATATTCTACCTGTTACTAAATGTTTTGAGCGATTGTAATGCACATGTAAAGGATAATCCCCCCCCCAGTCTCTCTATATCTCTATCGCTCTCTCTTTTCTCCTCCTTTACTCTCTCTCTCTCTCTTTAACCCCAACTGGTCAAGGCAGACAGCCATCCTTCAGGAGTCTGGGTCTGCTCGAGGTTTCTGCCCGTTAAAGGGAAGTTTTTCCTCGCCACTGTCACCAATCACAAGTGTTTGCCCCTGAAGGATTCTGTTGGGTCTCTGTAAACTTAATTTGATTCTGATTTGAATTGATAAAGCACTTTGTGACTCTGTCTGTGAAAAGTGCTCTATAAATAAAATTTACTTTACTTACTTACTTTATAAACTGATAAACCGAGGCAGAATATTGTTAAAATTGCACTTGCTTTGTTCATGTTATTCAGATTTTTGAGGAAACTTTATAGATGTAAACCTGATCATAATAGATTTTTACTTTTTTCACTGTTATTATCTTACTGGTTCAGCCCACTTGAGATCAAATTGGGCTGAATGTGGCCCCTGAACTAAAATGAGTTTGACACCCCTGCAATAGACATTTTACTAATTCCTCTATGCCTCCCGCTGTTGTGCAGCTAATCTTCCCTTCCCGTACCTTCAAAAACTTTAATTTGAGGGAGCATGACGTGTGTTTACCCCCGCCCCAGAACCGGGTCTGGATCGGCCCAATCTCATGACTAAATCCAATCTGATCCGATCTTCTAAAAAATGCCAGATCGGCAGCCGATACTGATCTGTAGATTGGATCGGGACATCCCTATGCTGATGTCAGCATATCAATTGCTTCTATATACGTATGTGCCAAGTTTGAAGTAAACTAAAACAAAATTGATGTTTTTATAGACATTTGAAATGTCACCCAATATCAGTAAATGGGGAAAAAAAGATTTTAAAAATTCATTAAAAATTTGAACTTTGACCTACTGTTCCCAAAATGTAATCACATCTGTTCTGGGTCACTGGCAATCTATAAACCCAATCTGGTAAGAATTCAACCAATAGTTTTGCTGCTAGAGTGTTAATAAACAAACAAACAAACTGAACCAAAAACAGTACCCCTTGCCTCCCCTTCATGGGACAGGGTAAGTCAAAAGTAAGTCATATTGGTCATGAAAGGTTATGTGAGGTCATGCTAGCCTATCTTGCAGCCTGTTTTCTATATAGTCAATAAACAGCTGCCAGACAGCAAAAAATTCAGTGCACAGCCCCTTGTAGAATACTTTAGATTTCGAGTTTTCTGTGATATATAACATCAGTAACCTGCAATTTAAAGGTTGGAGGAAATTTCTCTTTCCATTTCCGAAAGACAATTTGACGCAATAACCAGAGATCTAAAGGCAATTACATTCTTTTCTCTCCCCGTCCAACAGCTACTTTACAATCAAGACACGTAATAAGAAAGTTGGCAGCTGTGTGCGAACATATGAGAACATACAAGCTCCAAACATGTGGAACCAGAACACTTAACTCACTCAAAAAGACTTTTAGACGCAGAGCTAAAACCAGTTTGACAGACTAACACTAGATTAACATAAACTTCATCCATCTAATCACAACAGGAGTGTAAGGAGTTTCACAATGTTTTCCATTAAAAATCATAGCAAATCATACATCATCAATGAGGATCGGACTACTTTCCACTCCAGACGTAGACGTCAAGTCCACGCATACTCCCAAAAATCTGTCTTTTCATACTCTACCTGATGCAGCTGTAGTGTTTAAATGTGCTGGCAGCCTTTTGACATTCCAGACAGAGCTGGATTGCACCTGGATAGTCTTCCTCCTGGAAAAAAAGAAAGAGAGAAGTGAGGTCATTTAACAGCAGGAAGGAGGAGGAGGAGGATTTTAGAAATGCGATCCGTAAAGGAAAAGGAAAAATCCACGCAGGGCTTAAGTGGGGAATCGTATTGGATTGTTGCAGATTCCATTTTTTTTATCTGATACAGTATAAAGACAACCATCCTTCTTCAGGATGTACTCGTCAGATGCTTTCCATGTGAACTGAGCTGACCTTTATCACAGATGTGCATTTGTCAGAACATCTAATGTGTGTGGGGGTTTGACTTTCAATGAAGAAGACCTTTGAAGTCAATTAGAAAAATACGTCCCTGTGTGTGTGTGTGTGTGTGTGTGTGTGTGTGTGTTTTCAGCTTTTTTTTACAATACCTCAAGCATCTCGCTGAGCCTTACGTCTGTCCTTTGCTGCAAACAGAAAATCAAGAAGAAATGGATATGAATGCAACAATAAAACTATAACACACACCCTAACTAATGCATTAATTGATTAATAGGTCAACAGCAGTAATATGTGGACCAGATTGGAAGTTATCATTGTTGAGGACAGCAATTTAAAGGCTTCTACACATTAGGGCCATGACAGAGAAATACCTTTTTATCAATTTTATATCATTTTATTTATTTTTATCAATTTATCATCATTTCATACTAAATGTTGTGGATAAAAGTTCATCGGGTCCTTGACTGTTATTGTCACAACTGTTTGACACCAAGTTACACCGGTCTACGAGAAAAATGCTTCCACAACTAAAGTAGTGAAATGTTCCCAAATTAGAATTACTGGTAAAGAACTAGTTAATTTCAAAACACAGCGTTATTGGTTAAAAGTGTTAAATCACCGAGCTGCACTTTATGTCATACATGCATGTGCACTCTATTTGCTCTGAAGCTAGAGATTGTCTTTTTAATGGGTGAATGTCTTTATGTGTCTGTTTTCAGACACCTTTACTGTTTTACTTTTATATCAATGTTTACCTTACTGCACTGGGACCTGAATATATGTTTGGTTATTTCGTAAGTAAGTAAAGTTTATTTATAAAGCGCTTTTCACAGATAAAAATCACAAAGTACTGCACTTTTTGTGATTACTCACCTGAATCTCTTGCCTCACGGTGAACAATTTCAAAGTATACTCCACCATAAACAAACCATTTGTTTACAAACAGAGCCGGTGGGTAACTCAGGCATCTTCGGAATTTTGTCGTGACATGCATTGTGGGAAGCCGAGGTTCGCGCAGCCGTCTGGCAGCGGCAGCACAACCATATGGTATCATATGGCTGCGACAAACACGACGTGGAAACAGCTGGAGCTCCGTTTCCCGCAATGTACATCGCAACTAAATTCCGAAGATGCCCGAGTTACCCACAAATGGTAAACAAATAGTTTGTTTATGGTGGAGTACACTTGGAAATTGTTCACTGTGAGGCAAGAGACTCAGGTGAGGGATCACAGAAAGACTTACAGATTCATGATACTTAGGCTATGACTCAGGTTTTACAGATCTGATGAAAAATTGGTGACGAAAGTCTCCCGCAGCTTTGACTGAGATATGAAATGTACAAAATGTGACAATAATTGTCCATTGAATATGGAGCAACAATCCAGATGTGTTATTTCTGTTAGTTTAACTCAACTGTTTTTATACAGATGAATGAAGGCAATTATCGCAATTATGTCAAATAGTCACAATATGGTAATTATAACATAATTCTTATGACAGGCTCACTCTGGAGGGGATCCCAATAAGGAGTAACACTGACAAGACGACTAAAAGGCTTTCATTAATAATGGGGCAGGATTTCTGTTGTAAGAATGAAAACAGTTTGTAATAGAGTTGGACTGGATCTTGAGTTTGTGTCTGTCACAACGTGTCTCTGTGGTTCTTGTGACTTCAGGTTGTACTCCACATTCACTGAAGTCAAATGTGCATTTTGAAGCTGACTGTGTTGGTGTTTTCTTGTGTGTAAACCTTACCAGGGTCTTGATGGTCCTCAGTGATTTGAGCAGGCCTGTCAGCAGCTGCCGTCTCCTCTGATTAGCCAACAGACCCAGGCTGGCCTCGGTGAATCCCTCTTTTGCAACACTGAGTTGCCTTCAGACAGAAATCCAAGCGTACAGGGAGAGAAAAAAAAACATCAATACAGATTTACAAAACTAATTTCAACTGACATTAAAATGAGCAGTGCACCAGCGATAAGTAGTCTATAACCGCAGATGAATATAAATTCTCCAGTAAAAGTGAAAAACGTACAGGCACTGAAATGCACTGATAAGATCTTTGAAGGTCATTTCTAGCAGCTGCATCTTATTATTACAACGTGAAGAGGATTAAACTATGCAAACTTCGAATAAAAAAGAATATAAAGAAATGTAAAGGAATTATACCACAATGTGTTATTGTGTTTTCAGTGTCCACAACAGAACTTAAAACACTGATACCTTTGTGTGCAGTCCAGACTCCCTTTACTGTCTGTTTCGTTTTTTGTCTAATTATACATTTACCTCCACCAAGTGTAAGAGCGGAGGTTATGTTTTCATCAGGGTTTGTCCGTTTGTCTGTCCCTCTGCTAGCAAGATAACTGAAAAAGTTTTTCAGGAAATTTTCAGGAAATGATACTGGCACAAGGAACAAATTTAGGTGGTGATCGGGGGGGGGGGGTTTGTTTGTCTGTTAGCAAGATCAAGATAACTCAAAAAGTTAAGGACAGATTTTGATGACATTTTCAGCAAATGTTGGCACATTACTGGCACAAGTAACAAATTATTCAATTTTGGTGGTGATCGGGGGGACTGATCTGCCTTGGCTGAGGTCTGCGCACTCCGAGGCTTTTCTAGTTTACTAATATTTCTATTGAAAATGACTTTCTTTCCATAGAATTGCATGCATTGGGTTCATTTAGACTCATATGTTGGATCTAATTTCTCAGGTAAACACTTCAATATGTTTTAAGTAAATCTGGCACATTTACCAAGCCTATAAGCTCATAACAGTGGATCTAATTTACATGTGTGTGTGTTGTGCTAACATAAAAAAGAAGAAAAATATGTTTTCAGAAATGTCATCACAAATCTTTAATTCTATTCATGTTATTTTTTTTTATTACACAATCTAATGTGTATTCTGTATATTTGAGCAATCAGGAACCAGTAAGGACCAACAGAGACCAGATGAGTTATGAGACTAAGTTCTGGTCTATGATTGACCACAAAGACGTGGAGGTTCATGTCAAGGAGGTGGAGGACAAAACGGTGGACCCGATTGTCAAACAGAAACCGAAGGCTAAGCTAGTAGTGCTGGCTCGCGGAAAGAGTTTCTGGAAAATAAGACCACGCATGCTCACAATCACTGGAATTCTGAAGAAAACAAAATTTAAGAAGGTCGAGATATCTCAAAAAGAGACCACCAGAGATCTAAATCTCCAGGTTTTAGTTCATGATTCACTGTTGAAAAATGTCTTCCACTAACATTCTTTGGTGACTCATCCTTTTTTCCCCCTTTTATTATGTGTAAAATTAAATTGCTTAATTAAAATTCAGATAAACTCTCTTTAGTCTCTAAAGAAAACTAAATAATTTAGCTCACATAAAATAAAGTAATTAGTGCATATTTACAGATTCAGCTCAGTGTTGAGTTTATAAGCAACAGACTATGGTGATTAAATGGAATTAATACAAAACATGCGTTGCTATAGGAAAAGTCATTTGGCAGTCAATATAAAAAAAAGGCCACTGAGGCAGATTTATTACATGTCTTATGTCACCATTTCCCTTATTTCACTGGACCTGTGGCACATGTCCATCAGGAGGATAGGACTCACTGCTTATACTAAATACACTGTTGCCCATCAAATTGGAATAAAACATTGTTACCTCTTTTCCCTTTGTTGAAGATTTTTAACAGACAGATCCCTCCAGACCCAATAACAATAATGTTCGGTGTGGAACCAACAGGAGTGGACCTTAGTACTAAACAGAGTGTTGTTTTGAAGTTTGTGACACTACTGGCCAGACGCCTTATTCTGTTAAACTGGAAGAACAAAAATCCTCCAACTCATCAGGCTCTGTTGAAAGACATTATGCAACACTTACATTTGGAGAAAATCTAATTTTATCTACAAGACAATGTAAAGTCACTTTTTTCAATTTGGAGGCCTTTTGTAGATTACTTTAATATTAAGTAAGTAGGCAGACCCCCCCCTTCTTTTTGTGTGTGTGTGTGTATGTGAGTGCAAGTGTAGTCTTCTTGTTATGACATGACATAGATACTATTAATGAGTTTTTTTTATATCGTCATTGTTCTAATTTCAATAAAAAGAGTTAAAAAAAACAAAACAAAAAAAACATTGTTCCCTCTTCTCATGAAATGATTGTGACCATGTGATTTATTCCTGATACTTTAAGTGTAACTGGGACTCTGTTAGGGTGACCAGGTGCTTACGAACCACATGTGGGACAAGGAATGTGTTTGTGTGGGACAATGTGGGACACGTAACCGTAATGCTGAAACAAAGTCTAGATTTTTAAACAATGTGCATCTTATTGTAGAGCTTATAAATATGAATAACAACCATTTCATTTGGTTGCACATAGTATGCATATTTTTGCATTGGGCATTTATTTTTTGCTTTTTTTGCACAGGTTTCAACTACTCTTTTTGCTTGTGAAAACAAAACAAAAAATCTACTTGTAAAAATAAAAAAAAAAAAGAAACCTCAAGTTTCAATCATTGTAATTAAATACTTAAATCAGATTTTTTTTTAATTTTTTTGAGTACATGTTGTCAACCCTAAAAGGTAAATTAATCTATGTGCAATAAAACAAAAAGGCATAACTGACAACATTAGAACAGCTGTTTCCACTTCCAGCCAACTTAAAATTACTTGGACCTAAAACCTTTGTACATCCAAACACAGAACAGTCAAACATTTAGCATTCTAACACAGTAATAAAAGTAGAATAAGATAAAGTAAATATCCTGTGGAATTTTCAAAAAAAAAAAAAAAAATCCACATACTTAACAAAAGCATTTTTTTTTTTTTTTTTGTTGTCTCTCATTTCCAACTCCAAACTTAAAAAATAGGTAAAAGGGACTATGGATCAAATCTAACCAGACATCACAGTGTGTCGCTTCAGGTCATACTCGCCTCCATGCACGATGGAGAAAAAAGTTTGACATAGTTTGCAGAATACCCTTTGTCAATCATCCCCCACCGCTTTCACCCATGTATAAACATTTTTCCATTCTTTTCTGTAGCTGCATCGTCTTCTTTTTTTTGCGCGGAGTTTCCATGATTTCCGCCAATATTTGCATGTCGGTGTCTGAGGGTTTTGCCTTTGTGTCCTGTGTGTCAGTGGGCGGAGCTCAGGAGGACACCGGTGACAGGTTGATGGACTCCTGACCCCATGTATATGTTGGTTGATTGACAGTGGACACAGTCAATGGTGATAGTGCTGTCTCCGCTATAAAATGAAAGTCATGTTTGGAGGAAGGTGACTGCGCTGCACTTTGGAAAGACAGAGCCAATCAAATGCGGGACATCGTCTCAATTTGCAGGACATGGAAAAAATGGTCATAATGCTGTGCAGTCCCGCACAAAGCGGGACACCTGGTCACCCTAGACTCCGTATGTAATCATTGGACCTGGTCAAAGGTGATTATGATGTGTATAAACAGGAATAAACAGAGGAAAGTGTCTGAAAACAAAATGGGCAATATTACAAATGGCAGAATCAGTTGGAAAATGTGAATTTGGGCTCCAAGATCCACCATATATCAAATGTGTTTGTTTGCATCAGTATTTGTGCGATTTTTGTCCAAGATGTCCTAAAGCACAGGTGTTAAGCATACGGCCCGGGGGCTAAATCCGGCCCGCCAAAGGGTCCAGTCCAGCCCATGGGATGAAGTTGTGAAATACAAAAATTACACTGAAGAAATTAACAATCACTTTAGTTCAGGTTCCACATTTAGACCAATTCAATGTCAAGTGGGCGGGACTAGTAAAATACTATCATAATAACATATCAATACTCACAACTTCAAATTTCTCTCTTAATAATTATTTTCATGTGTTTACACTAAAACAAAGTATAATTTCACAAAAAATTTGAAAACCTGAACAAATATGGCCAACCTGAAATATTTTAAGAGAAGTAAGTAAAATTTTAACAACATTCTGCCTGATATTAAATGTTTTGTGTATTTGTAGATCCACTGTGATCTGTCAGTTATAATAAACATGTGGAAATGATCAAGTGAAGACAACAGTGGCTGAACTGATAAGGACTGATAAGACTGATAAGACTGAAGGTTATGGACAGAGCGAACCCACTGGTGTCTCTTATCTTAGCACACACATTCCACAATTCTTACAGAGCTCATGCATCTCCCATTCCCCCCCCCCCACTTGACGTCTGCTGTCGGCCTAATTATTCACACTGTCCCCCGAATCCCTTTAAATCCATGAAAAAATTCCATCATGTGTCCACGTGTACTGTGTGTAAACTGTATGATGTCTTATACTTGTGCTTTGCATTATTCTGTCAAGATTTATGGCGCCGGGGATGCCGGCAGCCTGTTACGTCTTGTGCTGTTACTGTAACAAAGTAATTTCCCCATTGTGTGGATCAATAAAGTAAGTCTAAGTCTAAGTCTAAGTGAGGCTTAATATTATTAAAATTATGCTTATTTTTTCAGTTTGTTCATGTTATTCACATTGTTTGAAAGGATAGTTTGTAGATGTAAACATTTTCATTGTTTAAATTTACTTTTTTCACTCTAAAACATAGAGAAAATTTTGGAGTTGACATTATTGACATATAATTATGTTATTATTTTAATGGTTCGGCCCACTTCAGATCAAATTTAGCTGAATGTGGCCCCTGAACTAAAATGAGTTTGACACCCCTGTCCTAAAGGATGGATTCACCAACTACAACAACCCAACATTCCACTGGGTCAAAATACCTCATGATGATGGAAAATAAATTTTAAAAATGCATAAAAAATGATGGATAATTTGCTCCAAATGCATAAAAACTACAGCTAAGTATGTTTTCAAAAATGTAATGAGTAGAAAGTAAAGATATTCATGTTGAAAGTTGAGAAGCAATAGTAATACTTAAAGTACAGATACCTGAAAATGTAGGAACAGTAATGAAGTATCTAAGTACTGTCCACCTCTGCAGAACAGACTGTACACTGAATCACCTTTCTTGAGGTTCCATGCAACCCAAAGTAATAATAACCATAACAAAAAAACATGCAGATCACAGACTAGTCAATCCAGAATTGTTGCTGCGTCATTTCGTGGGTGTGTAATCATGTTGTAATGTTGGACTCCAAACAGAAAGTCAGCTCTATTGAAAGGTCAGCCATAGATCTGTAGCGTAAATAATTACATTCTCGGCTGTTAACATTTAATTTTGGACAATACATCCTAAAATCCTTATTATTAACAAGGGCAAAAAAAAAAGCCGTAACTCGAAAATGGATGTGAAGATCCCCCAACACTTCTGATACTTGATACTTGTTGTGAATGAAATTTATGACATGGAAAGGCTGACCTTCTCATTAAGACTCACTACTGGCAAATGTAAAAAATATTGGGGAAAAATGGGATGTTTATGTTAATGAAAGAAATCCTTGAACCTGTCTAATCTTATACTTATGTAGACTTATTTTGACTTTTTTGTTTAATTTGTCCTGAACCTGTCTGTATTTTATTTGTCTAAAGGTTGAACCTAGATGCTCTAACTGTTGTGGTCTGGGTTTTTATTGTTTGTTTGTTTGTTCTGTATACTGTAAAATTTGTATATAAAAATAAAGTATTAAAAAAAAATAAAAATAAAAAAATACATCCTAAAATCTGAACTTTCATCTTTTATTGTTGTGTCACTCATAGCTGCAGACACACTGAAGGCGACGTCAGAATATGACTATATGTTCATGTCGAGCAGCTTTAATTGCCAGCCATGATGAGGGAGTAATATAGTTGTAGAGAAAATGCTAAACACTGGTTCAAACTGAGCTAAACCACGCCAAGTCAAGGCTACATAACAAGGGAACAGACATGAAGTGATAAATACCTCCTTGCATTGGTGCAGATGACGGCTGCCAGCTGCAGGTTGGTCTGTAACGCCGTTACCCTCTCCAGTTCCTGTGGAGAAAAGAGTTAAATGGTTTAAAAAAAATAAAAACAAAGCAGCAAATCCACACCTAATTTCCAGAAAAGATTAAATCTTTCCTTAAAGACAATAAAGATTGACAGTTTTTTTGTTCGTTTGTTTTTTCTGGCATCACTGAGCAAAAACTTTATGATTACATTTCAACATATTTGGCAGGACGGGGGTGCACTGGTTCCCTCAGGTGAACTGGGAGCATGTCCAGAATAATGCTGCATTCCAGAGTCCTGGGAGGTAGAATACATCTCACTTGGATTTAACTACATCCCACCTCAAAGTATTCCAGGTGATCCATATTGAACATAAACAACAAACATGGAGATCACAGATCCAAGCTCCTTTTTGCTTTGATAGGGAAGAGGCATTTTGACTGTCGACAGTACAGTGTTCACATGAACGCAAACAAGATGGAAGAGGTGAAATGACGGATGAGCTAAATATACATTGTGAAGTTTCTTTTCATTGCAAACTTGCACACTGTGCGCCACCATTCGAGGCCAGCAGTAGGCATGGGCAGGGGTGGGCTCAGCCCACCCAAATGTCCGTCTTGCCCACCCAGTCGAAAGTTAAGGGAAAACGTTTATCCAACAGAAAAACATAACAAACTATAGGACTATTGGCTCTTATTTGCGATTGGATGGGCAGCCCAAAGCCCACCCTATTCCGTCAGTGATTGGTTGTCATTATTGTTTTGCATTTCCTGAGAGCTTCATTCACTCGTACAGCAGGTCACAGTCCGTTTCTGGGCTGTGGGGAGTTAAACGCCCCTCCTTGCACCTATCGAGGTCTCTCCTGCACCTTTCGGGGTTTCTGTTTAATGCTGCGATTCTTTCTATCGGAGTTTCACTGTATCTGTGGCTTGTTGACGTGCCCTGGGGCTGAGCATCGTCTCTGGGCTCCTGCAGAGCAGCAGGGCCGGTTCGGCGGACACTCACATCATGTTACGCACGCACACACTGACTACAGCAACGGCAATAAAACACACACATTGGGCAACACAACGCCAGTAAAACACACACAGGGTCTGTCAACCGTCGCCCAAGGAAGGGACAAAAACTGAGTGAGGGGTAAATGATCTCTGTCACTAAATTATAATAATTATTATAATAATTTCATCATGATGGTCTATATATATATATATATATATATATAGTTCTACTGACATCTGAGTCTAAATTTCAGGGTTTTAGAAGAAAAAGAAAGATTTGTTGTTCTCTTTGTCATTTGTCACTTTTCAGATTGAATTTGAATAAGACTTTTTTGGTTTGTGAAATATGAAAAAATATAATTTAGGGTTTTTTTTTATTTTTTACTTTTGGCCAAGTTTCAGTTGTTTGTGCGGTTGTTCTATTTGTGCCACTTTTCAGTCTGAGTTTGAACAAGAGTAGATGGCCTTCATTTTGTCTAAATTCTGGCCACAGTGAGAATAATTTATTTTCATGAGTATTTAGTATTCATTCTTTTATTTTCAAAGCTCATCCATTGAAAAAAAATATGCATGAACGACTTTTAAAATCATTTTTATTTTATATTAAAGAGTAAATGAACACAGATGAGCTGCCAGACAACTGAATTCTTCTTTGGAGATCAATAAAGGGATTCTTATACTTAAATAAACCCCTAAACCGCTTCTTTTCAGTGCCGTTAGGACTGCAATTCAAAGTGTGAGCCTTCAGGACACTATTGCTATCGTCAGTACACACCAACCAAGTTGCCCACCAGTTATTTCAACCAGCCCACCCTAATATGACAGGATAGAACCGGCCCTGCCACCATTGTTGTGTGGACGTCACATTGGAGTTTGCGGTGAGGTCAGGGTACTTTGATTAGGCCCCACTTTACCAACTAGGACTTCCGGTTCGGACAGGCATTCCGATCCATTTTACAGAGTTGGATGTTGGAAACTTCCCATCCCCCAGCAGTCTGGAATGCAGCATAAACCCCACCTTCTCCCAGTGGAATCTGGGATAGGCTTCAGATAGATGCATTTATCAACGTAACGTAATGTAGGTGGTTCAGACTATGAATGAATAAATGAATGAATTTCAGAATATTGGAAATTCAAGTGGGAGGAAACAGATTTCTGTCCCCTTCTGTGGACTGGGCTGTCAGAAATCTATGCAGCGACAGGAGGTTTGTGTTTTCAGAGAGATAGGGGGTGAAATATGTGCCTGGCAGCTGTAATTACCACTGTTGGGATGCTGTCAGATGTGACTCTGCTGCTCTAATCTGTGGTTCCGTACAAAAGACTGGGTGGCTTCACTTTTCACTGACCAATTTAACCCATAAACACCCAAACAGCCACTGGTGACCAAAAGCATCCCCTCACTTATAATGTTTAACTATTGAACCACTAATCCTATCAATACATGTAAATAAATGACCCATTTGGATGTTCAGAGGCTCCATAAGGAACATGGAAACACCGTCATCTTCTACAACATTTATCCCATTATCAAACCCGTGGAGTTGGATCAATGACAGCGGTTGGAGACATTTTTGATGTTCTGTTATTGATATTTTTGCTGAAAAAGTCACCTTTTAGGAATAAATGAAAATAGGACTTATAGGAAATTACTTGATTTACACTGAAAAGGGTTAAATACAGAGGATAATATTACAATAAATGGTGATAAATCCCTTAAGAAAGGTAAAAAAGAGAGAAAAAATTCATTTAGGAACTGCCACAAAAGTAGCTCTGGGTCTTTATGGGTTAAATGAACAAATTTAGATGTTGATACCTACAACACACTTGAGGAAAAAGGGATATTTCACAATTTATTCTATCATCTTTTCTTTTCCAGCTTTCCCTACAGAACTGAAGAAGTCTCTTGGATGGGAGATGAAACTTTTTTCAAAAGAGCTAAACCAGTCCAGTTGAATTTAGAACAACTACCAAGAAGAACGATGACCTGGGTAAATGAGAACCTAGACGGACATCTCTCCCTTTTCCTATACTTTTTACTCATTTTGGAACCCTACCTTCATCTTCCCCCTGGAGATTAATGAGGTTCATCTGTATCTGTATCTGACCATAACACATTTCCACCGTGTTTAAGTCCATCTCAGCAGTGTTTTAGGGCATAGTCCTAGCTTAATTAATACAGTTTCATATTGCATTCCTGGTTGGAGCACTAGACTGTGTTAAGTAAAAACAGTTTTCTAAAACCCTGTTGAGCCCACCGTCTTCACACTGAGACTCCTCCAGACTCTGAATCTTTTCATAATAACTTTTTCTTATTTTGACTATAAAAACGTTGGAAAATATGCTGCAAGTGAGTCCGTTTGCCCAGTTTTCCAGAGCACTTTTTTTCCAGTTCTTTCAAACACTAGCAATCATTTACCATTTACTGCATGTTATAATACTGAGAAACAGCTTCTTCTAGTGCAGGTGAGTGAAATTACCGTAATGGTCCAAACTATATTATAAAGAGCCAAGCGGCCTCTGTGTGCGGGCATGTGTGTGTGTCTTGGGATTCACACAAAATCCAGAAAGAGCTGACTGCTGCAGTTTGGCCTACTTATGTATTTTTGGTCAAGTGACAGATTAGCGAAAACGGCAAGTTGATAGGACCAATATTTAGGGAGATATTAGTCTTTTTGGAATACAATAGCCTTATAGTCACGTTGCTATGGCCACAACGCTTTGGCAGTGATTTCTGGACTAATGTGGTACAGCAAACGTGAATACACAACAGCATAAAAACTACTACAACTAGAACCTGTGTATCCCCACGGGTCAACACGTTAGTAAAGACTAGGGATGCACCAATACCACTTTTTTCCAGACTGAGTACGAGTACAAGTACTTACATTTGAGTACTTGCCGATACAGAGTACCGATACGAGTACTGAATAATCCCATTCCAGTTGTTAGTTCCTTTTGTAAATGTGCTTTATTGTCGTTGTCATTAGTCTGACTGGAACAAAGTGCTGCTACTGACATTTAATGTGTTGGAATGAGCGTTTCTCAATTAATCCACCAGGGGGCGCTGCTCTGAATTAACCATACTGGACAAATACCATGAAGAAGAGTAAAGTTTTTTGAGAAGAAGAAGAAGAAAGTCAGTAATAACAAACAGGGGAATGACAGGGGTAATACTAATGTGATACTAATATTGCAGCGTTTTCACTGGTAAGGTTTAACAGCTTAGCTTCAACAGGTAGAGAAAAGAGAAATGAGTGATAAGTTTCATTTTCACTTCTGTTAGTAGCGGTCTGCACCGCTCCGTACTTCTGCCGGTATTCTCATTCTGTTTACGCATCCACGAGCACCTGGAAAACTGATGGAATGTACGCAGAGGATGGACAGAACGCTGCGTCCGTATCTGTCTGTGTCTTTAACATTACTTGCAGTCAGCGTTACTTTTATCACCGTCATTTATTTTGAAAAATCTCCACACTCTTCACACTCCACACACATTATTCCTCCTCCTCATACCTGCTGCACTGAACTGTGACTGTCACACGGCCGTAAGTGGTATCGGTGCATTTGTATTGGATTACTTTTATGAGTACGAGTATGAGTACACACACTGAGTATCGGAGCCGATGCCAATACTCATATTGGTATCAGTGCATCCCTAGTAAAGACTGTAAAGCAAAATGTCTCAGGTTTCAGAAACCATTGGAATTCAAGTGCACAAACAGTGAAAGAGTTCCAGCCATCCAAACTGTATATGTGCAGGGTGTGGCAGCGATGATACGTCAGGTTTTAAAGAGTTAAATAAAGGTTCAAATGATTTTATATTTTTATTATACTGAAGAAAATGTTGCAACTTCACTGAAAATAGGGTTAATGACAACATATTTTTTGCTTCGGTGGTACTAAAAATAAAGAAAGAAATTATGGAAGGCACAACCTAACACTGACACATTATGATATTGCAGTGAGAGTGATATTTGTAGGAAGCTATTGTTATTGCTTGTTATTTGTTTTTTATGTTACTGCAGTGAAATATGTGTATGATAATACCATTTGCAAAGGTAATGACTTGACGGATATGAAAGCGGAATACTGAATGCTTGCTGGATCATATCAAACATCATGGCCCACTTCAGTGAGATGCAGCCCACTGAGTGCTTTATGAAGACAGACATCATTGATTATGTTATTACGGTAAAGTGTATGCCATCAGCTCTGAAATACCATGCATTCCAAGAGCACTGCCGTTAGAGCCTATGATATTCCAAGGAAATTTTTTTTTTTTTTTTTTGAGGGGGGGCTCTGACATTTAGAAAAGGATCAGTGAGGACTTATGACCTCCGCAGAGAACAAACCCTCCTTCAGCCAAAACATGATCAGGAGACACATTTCATCCGAGTTATATTTTTGACTTTTTCTCGTTTTGTTTTTTTTTTCTTGATATGCCAGATGTCACGCCTGAGGTGGGAGATGCCTGTTCTTTGATCTTTGTTTTTTTTCCCTTATGTTCTACCAGTCCTAAACATGAAAAGGTCCACTGTTCAACCCTCCCTCACAAGATGTCATCGTAACTCCGTCAAATATAAAACAGCCTTTTGCCGAGAGAATACAGTCGGGGGAAATTCATTTTCAAGGGTAATAAAAAGAAAAACAACAGGAACATTAAAGTGGTACTTCAGCTGTGAGTATGAGATCAATGATCCCATTCAAGCCAATCTACCCTCATGATCTTGAGAGTTGACAAAGACCTTGTCAAGTCCTCAGAACACTTTCCAAGGGTCGATTCAACAACCAGGTGTTTCTCTGCGGGCACGTTCACCATGCGACTCTTATGCTCCTCTGCTCAGAATCCATGAAATTGAGGCTGTTAGACAATATTAGCATGCCGCCCAGAGAGCTGCTTTTATGCTGCTGTCAGAGGCAAGAACCTATTAGTACAAAGACAAAAAAAAAATAATAATGTCATTGTATTCCAGTGAGGGATGGAGCTGTAACAACCATATAACCAGGACTGGGCGATGTCTCCAGTATGTTTCATGTAGCTTGTTTTATGTGGAATGTATTAGATGACTATACCGCTAACATCGAGTACAAATAGTGTTTTTTTTTCTGTTGTACAGTTCTGTACCTCTCACAGACATATTCGTCCCATTTTATGTTGTAGTGTTCGATCTGTGCTTCTACCAGTCATTTGTCAGCACAAAAAGTCTTCAGTCAGTCAACTTTAACCTGCAGGCTTTTGTGTTACGTTTTCGCTATTAAGTTATGACAAATAAAAAGGAGTTCAAATGGTAAGCTCAGAAAGATGGGCTCAAAAACCATGAAGTGAAGTGACTGAACTGTCAAATTGAGAGGCCTGAGTGCGAGTAACACTTGTACAGAGTGACATTTTCTTACAGAACCATAAATGCACTTGTCGTAGATCATGTTTTGTTTGTAACACACTAATGATCATCTTTTCACAGTGGAGTTCATCACAAAAAAGGCTCAGTGCTGCAGTGTCCAGTTATTCATTCACTCGTTTTCTGAGCGGCTTAATGATCAAGAGGTTTGTGGGGGTGCTGGAGTCTATCAGAGTTACCAAAGGCAGGGTACACCCATATACAGACAAACAACCATTTACTCTTGCACCCACACCTATGGGTGATTTAGATGGACCAGATGATGGAATGAAGCCGGAGTACCCGAAGAGAACCCATGCAGACACAGCAAGAACTCCACATGGAATTTGTTAGCAGCTCCAAGAATAAGTCAGGATTATTTTCGGCTTCATTTTTATACATTTAATTTGACTTGATCTGACCACAGACAAAGCATTACTTAGTACTAAGGATCCACACCAAGGAGGAGATGGATCCAGAAATTCCAACGCACAACACTTTTATAATCCTTGTAAACTGATCTTCAAAAATGGGCTGATCCTTTGGGTTAGGTGGGTTGGGTCACCAAAAATGGACTGGTGTCATCTGACTCTAAAGTCAAGCCGATGTGATACCTCAACTCTACACTACAAACAAAAAGTTAAGGATACTTCTCTTTTTTTTTGTCCCAGGTGCTATTCATTAAATCTGTCCAATTATGTCTACAGGGTGGGGAAGCAAAATTTACAATATTTTGAGGCAGGGATTGAAAGACAGTGTATGACCAATTAGTTTATTGAAAGTCATGAGAATTTATTTGCCACAAGAAAATTGACATAATAGAAAATGTTTTTATTCTGTGTCCTTCTTTCTCAATAACTGCCTTCATACGCTTCCTGAAACTTGCGCAAGTGTTCCTCAAATATTCAGGTGACAACTTCTCCCATTCTTCTTTAATAGTATCTTCCAGACTTTCTCGTAATAGTTTTGCTCATAGTCATTCTCTTCTTTCCATTCTAAACAGTCTTTATGGACACTCCAACTATTTTTGAAATCTCCTTTGGTGTGACGAGTGCATTCAGCAAATCACACACTCTTTGACGTTTGCTTTCCTGATTACTCATTTGGGCAAAAGTTTCTGAAAAGGTATGGATAATAGTGTTAGGTATGATTATGACATCAATATATGTTTGGTTTCAAAACAATTGACGTAGTGCCTGCTGAGAAAAAACAACTAAATGTTCATTGTAAATTTTGCTTCCCCACCCTGTATGTCTGGTCATTAAAAAAATGTGTTTCAATTCAGTTCACACACAAAAAAGTAAAAAGCGCTGAGAAAGAATCCCAACTGAAAAAAAAAAATAGCCCAAAAATTGAAAATATCCTTAACTTTTTGTTTGTAATGTATGTAAAACCCTATACTGACAGTGTGTTTACATCTTATCTCCTGTGATTAACAATCCTATGTGGGAAAGTGTATTTAAAAGTGTACCTATGGTAAAACCTATGTCCTGTGTTCATTAATCTGTCAGTTTGGTATGCTGACCAAGATGTTACAATTGACCCATACTATCCTAAAAACTTACTAAAATGAAACAAAGGAATCCTATCTTAAAACATTAACTACTAACTAATATGTAATTAAACTTAAGACTTCAACTACAGGGGTTGGACAAAATAATGGAAACACCTTAACCTCAAGATGATAATGCCCCAATCCATACAGCTAGAATTGTTAAAGAATGGCATGAGGAACATTCTAATGAAGTTGAGCATCTCGTATGGCCGGCACAGTCCCCAGACCTCAACATTATTGAGCATTTATGGTCAGTTTTAGAGATTCAAGTAAGACGTCGATTTCCACCGCCATCGTCTCTAAAAGAGTTGGAGGGTATTCTAACTGAAGAATGGCTTAAAATTCCTTTGGAAACAATTCACAAGTTGTATGAATCAATACCTCGGAGAATTGAGGCTGTAATTGCTGCAAAAGGCGGACCTACACCATATTAAATTATATTTTGTTGATTTTTTAAGGTGTTTCCATTATTTTGTCCAACCCCTGTATCTAAATTATAATAATATTTCAATCGGCCCCTGCTGCAGGCTGGTGTTGGAATCGCACCCAAAGGCAACAGTGCAGCTCATTAACTCAAACTCAAACGCAGTGTTGTATAAAGTACTGGAAAGTCACACTTGAGTACAAGTACAGGTACCCTACCAAAAAATTACTTTGACACAAGTTCAAATCACCAACTGAAATGCTGCTCAAGTTTAAGTCTTCAAGTATCTAGTATTTACTGTACTTACATATATCAAGTAATCTACAATAACGTGTACTCAAGTGATGAAAGCAAAAGTACAAGTAAAAGCTAATAACAAACAGCCCGCCCCCTTAGCTCTTCGGGACATCTTTACCCCTTCACATGAACGCGCAAAATGGAGGGGGAGGGGTAAGGGGGAGGGCCAAGGGGTGAACTGGGAATGGGCCAAAGTCTTTAAGTATCTAGTATTTACTGTACTTAAGTATATCAAGTAATCTATAATTAAATGTACTCAAGTAATGAAAGCAAAAGTACATGTAAATGTTAACAACAACCAAAGGCAGACAGAATTTTGGAATACTACGTTGCTGCTCACATCAACAGATTGCTGACAGGTTGAGCGTGGACAGTTGTTTGCACTTGTTCTTTACACGATTCGCCCCAATGACAAATCAGCTTCCTGATTTTGTTGCAGTCACCGGTATTCTTAGCGGTGAAAACACCAAATTTCATTTAATTTATTTTTGGAATGGGAAATGATACTGTGCATTAAAAATGTATCCGAGTAGAAGTATGCAATTGAGTTTGGAATTGCAGTGAAGTAAAAGTGAAATTAAACAGAATAAACAATACTCAGTAAAGCACAAATCCTCCCAAAAACACAGTTGAGCACAGTAGTGAAGTATTATTACTTTGTTACTCCACAACACTGCTCAAACGCTACAGCTCATTATGTCCATGTTTTCTTTCACTATTTAGTATTACTGTTGCCAGCTACATCAACACTGATACTAGGCAGGATGGGTAATCACTTCATCCACCTCTCTACTCACCCTGATGCATCCATCAGTCTGAAACAGAGTCATCAGACCTTTTTCCATTGAAACCCAATCTAATCTCTATGTTCTGAATCAAACTGATGGTTATTTCACAAACGAGAAACTACTGCATCAGTTAGAGCTAAAGAACGTACTGCAGCTGAAATATATTAATCACTCCATTAATTATCCAGTTCAAGGATCTTACTCTTCTGCTTAGTTAAATCCAGTGTGCAACCTTTTCTGTAACAGTGTATGACACAATATCTATAAGAGGTGGAGAACTGTATTTCTTCTTTTTACACATCACAGATTTTTTAGCAAACCACAAGTCTTTTGCATAATAATCATTTCCATTTACCTGTATGAAAACTGTTTTCATACAGGTAAATGGAAGCTTAATAGCACCTGTGAGGAGAATTATCACCATATTATATAAAGAGTATTTTATCTATGTCCCGGTGTTCAAGGGAATAAGGTTTTTATCTTTTGACCTACTATTTCTGTGCAAAGTCAAAATTTTTGCTAATATTATGAGTTCTAACTTCTGCTCATACTAATAGCTTGTCAAAGGTTTGCTCATCCATTCAGTCTCTCCATAAGCTAATCCTTTCTTGTACCTCACATTTCACTGGTTAGCACAGCTTATTAACACATAAGGTTTCGATGGTGGCCTTTTGTACAATAAGAAATCCTCTGAAAAGTGTCTCAGAAAATGCCCTTGTCAGCTAAGACACAGGAGACTCGAGTGACTCAGTGCATTAAACCGACAATTCATTTAGACACTGAATTCAACACAATGGACAGATTTTTAGCACCGCTAAGAACAACAAGGTTACCTATGTGTAGACTTTGTAACAATACAGAATACAGTGACGCTAGAGCAGGGGTGTCCAAACTTTTTTTCAAGAGGGCCAGATCTGATAATGTGGACATTGCCAGGGGCCAGTCGTCCCTTCAGACATTTTTTAAACAGTAAAAATTACATATAAATGCACTGTTCTACAACAGTTTTATTTTCATTGTCACAATATAATTTTTTTAAATGGCAATGTAACCAAATCTAAGCCACTCAGGTGTGAACAAATTAAAAAAAAAAAAAAACAAAACAATTCTGCCTTCCTTTCACATCTGGAGTCAGATAACATAGAACAAACTGTATAGACTATCTTAAACATCCAAGTTGATAAAAATCTTAACCCCACATTCATTTTAAACATGACTTATATGAGTAATCATTACTCATATATTACTCAGTAATGCAAAGTCTGTTAACATTTAAGATGAAAACATATGACTCTTACTCTTGTCTTTCACAAAATCATTCAGAAAGTAATATTTTGTGTCACATCTACAAGTACATAACACTAGCAGTTATAGGCAACTAACCTGGCAACTTGGTAGTCTGCCTTGGTGGCGAATTCATTGAACTCCCAGGTTCACATGAAGAGTCACTGTTGTGAGTTTAAAGCAGCTTGAATTTGCTTCACTTTTTCGGAGCGCTCACTCCCTGCTAGCTTGTCGTATGCATTAGCATGTTTTGTCTGCTCGTGTCTCTTTACATTGAATTCCTTAAACAAGGCAACAGTCTCTTGACAAATTAGGCAAACATAATTGCCTCAATTTTCAGTGAAAAAAAATTGTAATTCCCATTTCTCCTGGAAGCGGCGGCCCTCACTGTCAACTTTTGTTTTTTTATTTACAGGCGCCGTGGTTAGAAATTAGCGAAAAAGGTTCACGGCGAGGTCACAGAGCCAGATAGAGTTAGAGTGGTGCTGCCACCATGAGGTGAAAGGAGAAACTGCATTTTGAACCTTTTATGATTCATGTACTCAGTTCAACAGTCCAAGCGGGCCATAAATAGTACAATATAAAACCCAAGCTGTGGGCCATATAAAATCTTACCGCGGGCCATGATTGGCCCCCGGGCCGGACTTTGGACATCCCTGCGCTAGAGTTATCATAAAGGTAAAAAGTAGGGATGCAATGGTACAGGTTATCCACAGTTCGGTACTTATTGCGGTTCTTGCATCACGGTTCACGGTACTGTACGGTTCGGACACAGAGCCCAGCTAGAGTCTGGCTGGAGCCCAGCTGCGCACCGAAATATAACTGGGAGCTGATGGAGAGCCTTAAGGTTCATTTATGTTCCCTTTATGTACCGAAATAGATACATCCATTTCTAACGTTGTCATGCGTCAGTGCCTTCATACTTCCATGTGTCCTGTACGTTGGAATGAGGGCTTCTCAATCAATCCACCAGAGGGCGCCGCTCTTAATTACCATACTGGCTGAATACCATGAAGAAGAGTAAAATTTTTTGAGAAGAAGTAGTCAATAATAACAAACAGGGTGACGACTGAGGAGGTTTCACTAATGTGGATACTAATGTTAATATTCAGAAGGGTAGTTGTCATAAATATGTTGGTAGTTTCTCACTAACTCACACAGTCACTCTTTGAAAAGTGCCACTATTTATGGGAAGTACTCTGTTCAAATCTCAACACTGCCTCCATGGTTCCCGGTGATACTGTCCGTATTCTCTATCTGGGTACAGAGCTCCTGGAAAACGGACAGAATTACGTATATAAAGAGTGACGGACAGGATGTTCCTGCGGTAAATCCTCATACCAAACTGTGAGGGGTGATCCATGAGGGGCGTACCGTTCAGTCCGATGGTATGACAAGTACTGTTGCACCCCAAGTAAACAGAGATGTTCAAAGTGGTAATGTATGATATTTACACCAACCCACAACATTACACCTTAACATTATGATCAATGACAAGGAGAAGTGGTAATAACATTGATTATTTCAATACATAAAGTGAACATTTAGTCTTTGAAGCTGATGTGTTGGAAGCAGTAAAATGCAACATAAGGAGCTGAGTGACTTTGACCAGGTCCATACTGTATCGATGTTGACTGGGTCAGAGCATCTCCACAACTGCAGGACTTGAAGGGTGTTCCTGGTCTGCAGTGGTTAGTACTGACCATAAATGGACTAAGGAAGGACATTCCATTCTTAAGCCGACTGATCATCTGTGAGAGGTCATGGACAAATAAATCTGATCCATGGAGACCCAGCATTTCTACTTCAAGGACTTCAGGGATCTGCTGCCAACATCTTGGTCCAGATACCACAGCACACCTTCAGAGGTCTGGTAGAGTCTAGGCCTTGGGTCAGAGCTGGTTTTGTGGAAAAAGGGGAACCTACACAATATTAGACAGGTAAAATGTTATGATCCCATAGATGCTCGATTGGTTGCGATCCAGTTGTTATTCTTTAGATACTTTTGTTAAGTTCTAACATCTTTACACTGGGAATGAACAACAAGATCTGTAGATGTTCTGATTCAATGATTTTTCCATTATTCTCTTGTCAAAATTGCTGAGATCCTTCTCTTGCCCCTTCTGCTGTTTCTAACTCATCATCTTTGAGGACTAAATATTTATTTGCTGTTGGATACGTCCCACCCACTGACAGGTCCCACTGGACTGAGATCAACATTAATACAACTTTATGCCACCAATAAAGTTTCATGTTATCTTACTGACATTTTGCAGTTTGAATTCTCTTTCTTTAACATCTTCAGCTGTTCATTTAGCATCTTTGGCCTTCTTATTTTTTATACTGTCTTGCTTTTATTTGGTTTTACCATTCCATGACATTTCCTCCTGAATTTCCAGATGTTTGCTTTATCTGTCAGAGCATGACATTTTTCAAAGAACTATATAAATTAAGTTATTCTTATTCTATCAACGGGTAGTACAGGCTGTTTATATTTAAAGAAACTCTCAGTGTAGTTGCAGGAACAGGGTTGATGAGGCAATGCAATTGTTTATCCTGTAACCAACAGAACTTTCCCTGTCAAACAAAAACACACAGTGTAATCCCCTTGTTGGAAAAATGCTCATTTAAAACACTATGGACAAAAGCTGTTATGCACAAATTACTTTGGGCAGGTCTACACGAGAGTTTAAGTACATGGCAGTTCAAAGAGAAACCGCATTCACACACACACACACACACACACACACACACACACACACATATACTCTCTCTCTCACAATGCTGTGCTCAGTATGTAGCCTGAGGCTTCTGTCCGTTGTTTTACCATCGCTCTGAGCTGTCTGTCCAGTGTGTAAACTACAGTTAATCTAACAGACAAAAGGCTCAATCCGCTTGGCTTCTGTGAGAAAGGATAGAGCAACTGTGTGGAGTCCTTGACAACTGGTCAGTCAGGTTTCAGTGGATAAAAGAGGTTAAATCTGGTGAGCATGCTTGGGATAAAAAAAAACAGTGTGTGTGGTGTAAAGAAAGAATCCTGACAAGTACATTTCAACAGAATAATCCCTTCCCTGCAATGTCCACAAATAGAGGTACTGGTGTGCGATGTGAAGGTCAACGTGGAAGAGATGTTTAGACACAAGGGACATTTTTTCCCCGTATTCTTTATTCATAAGAGGTCCTTCCTGCGACCCTTCAGTACACTGACTATGCACTGGCTCGGTTTCCCCTCCTGCCAACACATTCTAATGATGCTGCTGTTTAAGCCCGACCCTACTGACCCTTTTTTTTACTGCAAGGAGAGAGGAGAATAAACTTGAATGGGATTCAGTATTGTCGTAGTCAATACCCTCTAAACGAAGACCAAGTCGTTACCAAGACAAAGGCAGGGGAGAACTGAGTCAAGGCCAAACAAGATACACAGCAATTTTCAAGTCTACAATGCACACCTTTGCCATTAAAGTATAAACATCAACAAATATCTTTACCCATAGTGGGAATGGTTGTGTGATTCACTGCTGACATTAGCTAACACCAATATAATGTAACTATATACACTATATATTAGTGATGCTCTGTAGCTTCATGTTGACAGTCTTTGTCATTGTTTATCATGAACCAAAATGTAAATTAAGAACAATTTGTCACCAGTGGCCCTGTCCCATCAATCTGTCATGAAGCTAAATCTACATCAGCTGCATTCCTCAAAATATGTTGACTAAATTTAGATCATAGATATAGACAATGAATGTACTCTGGTATCACCTCCTTCTGTAAGATCGCCAAAGCAGGGGAGCTAAATAGTTTTGATAACCTATGTCAGACATATGAGTTGAGTGAGGGGGATTTTTACAAGTACTTAAAGTCACGCGATTATTTCCGTAAAGAGGTAAGAGACACTAATCCAGTGTTTTTCAACCTTGGGGTTGGAACCTCATGTGGGGTCGCCTGGCATTCAAATGGGGTCACCTGAAATTTCTAGTCATTGATTAAAAAAAAAACAAAAAAAACTTACTAATAAAAAATATATGGTGAATTGAGAGAGACAATCACAATACATAAAAGTGCAGTAATCTCAACCTGGCTTTTCTGCAATTATATAGCCTAAATGTCATCTAAAATTAACAGTTATTTGCAACATAGTAAAGCAAACTATTACATGATCAAAACCAAATTAACTTTAGTAAAAAAAAAAAGTCTCTGTTTTGAATGTCTGGGGTCGCCAGAAATTTGTGATGTCAAAATGGGGTCACGAGCCAAAAAAGGTTGGGAACCACTGCACTAATCCAAGAGAACTACCAATAATTGTTCATATATTCACTGATGCATATAAGGCAGGAAGCAACAAAGGTGTTATAACTCAGATGTATCACGGTATCATATCACTGAATAAGGAGAACACAGACTATGTGAAACCACGATGGGAAAAAGAACTGGACATTAAAATAACTAACAATGTATGGCTAAATGCCTGGAAAACTCAGTTGTCCTCCACTAATTCTTGGACATGGAGAGATTTTTGTTGGAAAAACCTGATCTGTTTTCATATTACTCCTAAACCGAAAGCCAAACAAACTGGCACTCAGCAGTGCTGCTGGAGAGAATGTGGGGGAACCATGGTGGATCACACCCATGTTTTCTGGTCCTACCCCTCTATCCAGACTTACTGGAAAGAAGTATCTAAAATCATCTCAAAAGTTTTGGGATCTAAAATCAACACATCATTCACTTCCCTCTTTCTTAGCCATGAACCTGATGGTCTTTGTAAAAATGACGCTTACCTCCTCAAAGTCACACTGGCAGCGAGTAAAAAGACCATTATAAAATACTGGCTGAAGAGAGAATGTCCACCGATGACTGTCTATACCATTATTGTAAAACATCTGCATTTACTAGAACAGATGACCTACACAATACAATTGCAGAAAGAATTGGGTGAAGAATGTTGGAAAAATGGCACATTTACATAATTGGTGAGACAAATTTGTAAACCATTAAGTGTAAAAATTGTGTTCGTCTGTGCAATGCAATCTTTGTAACCCCTTAACCTCACGACCTGTTTGTTTTGTTTTTGAATCTGTCAAAAAAAACTTCCATGAATAATGAGTTTAAAAAAGAAAATATGCTGACTAAAATTGGTAGCTTGAGCCCCTAGATAATGGCAAATAGCTGTCATCCAACACTACAAACATTCAGTATACACAGTCAGATCCATGAGTATTTGAACAGTGATCATTTTCTAATTTAGAAGAACAATCTTGATTTGTCAGTATGTATTTTACATGCATCACTAGCTGAACATGCAGACATGAACACTGTAGAATAGCAGCAGTGGACTATCACAGCTTACGGCAGCTGGGTGCCTTGGTGTCTGGATGCCCTGAAAGAAGCTCGTCTGTCATCACATGGTCCCACAATGCCATGACCCGGATTCAAACTGGGGTTGCTGCAGCCACAACACAGAGCATTAACCACTATACATTCATCAATGAGCATATTTTTATTTTTAATTTAATTAAATGTAATTTAAAGACATTTAGTCTCTTTTCACCACCACAGTGGATCTGAAAGGAAACAATCAAGATGTGATTATGGTGTGGGTGGATTTGTGAGCTTAAATTCAAGATGTTCAACAAAAACACTTCATTAACTGTTTAAGAATTACAACCATTTGGAAATAAAGTACCTACATTTTCAAAGACTTAGAAGTAATTGTAGCAACTACAATTATTAAAATATGAGTATCACTTTTAATAAATCCTTAATAAAAAATCTTTTGCAATCAATTACTGAAGTTTGGAACCCACAGACATCACCAAACACTGAGATTCTTCCCTGGAGACGCTTTGCCAGGCCTTTACAACAACTGCCTTCATAGAATGTGTAGGTTTGTATGTGTAGCTTCTCGTATAAACATATCAAATTACAAATAATTTACTGGTTGCATTCAAAACAGGACACTTTACACCAAATCATTGAAATGATTTTAACAAATAAGCGTAAGAAGGTTGTGGGTTCAATTCTAGCTGTGAAAGTCAGAGTGAATGGCTGTTTGTCTGTATATTGTGATGGACTGAACACATTCAGGGTGAACCTCCCCTCACCCATTCATAGGGTCTGGAACCCTGTGACCCTCAAGAGGACTACGTGGATCAGAAAACAGATGGATGGAAATCAGATAATGTACAGACAGCTTAGTGACAGCTGGACGTGTGATCTTGACGAGTCTTGAAATAAAATCTCAAATCCTATTTATCCAAGACTGAGATAAGGCCAAGAGAAAACTATGGCTGGTTCCCACACGAGACTTTCAATAACACTGATCCTGATCTCTACAATATTATTGATTAGTGTTTAGTTCCTGTCCCTGCATCCACACTCACAAAGCTACACAATCATTCCCACACATCTGCACCATATTAACCATCCTGCCACATTACTTTCCTGTCCATTCCATGGCTTCCCCAAGGAAAGACCTTTAATATCCCTCAGTAATTGGCAGGTATGACCACCAAGGTTGGATAAATTACCAATCACTTTCAAAGCACGCACCCGGGGGAAACTAAACAACGGTGTCTGCAGTGACTGTGATGAATAAGTGTTTGCAGTTGAAAATAATTGAGTACCAACCCAAATCCATTCCATTCCACTGGTGTTGAGTGACCTGGTTACAGCTATCTGGTGGAAATTCATTACATCTTAGCTCCCAGCAAGGTGGTATCTGTTACCTGACAGGTCGAAGGGTCATACAGTTTGCTCCTTCAAGCCTAAACCATCTCTTTAGAACTAAAGATAAGAAAGGGAAATTACTGTGAAAATAACTCTACTGCCTGATTGTTTAATCCAATTATTTTGATAAGCAAACATCCGCTCTTAATTTCTAGACCAAAACTCCAGCGACAACCTCTGGAATGTGATCGAGAGGAAGATGGATTGTAAAAATCCATCAGACAAAGCTGTGATGCCACCATTTTTTGCACCAGCATTGGCATAAAGTAGCCTAAAGAGGAGTGGAGAAGAAACTAATGCCGCGTTTCCATGACGTGGTATCGGCTCGACTGGACTCAGCCTTCTTGCGTTTCCATTACGAAAAAGGACCTGGAATCCGGTATCTGGTACTAGTTTTTTGGTATCACCTCTGCCGAGGTTCCAGGACGGGGGAACAGATACTAAAACGTGACGTGTAAACACTGCAGACCACTGATTGGTCAGACAGTTGTCTCCGTGACCCGCCGTTTTACAAAAAAACAGATGCGGAAGTTGAAAGTAAATATAGCAGTAGGTTAATCCACATGATCACAGCCTGTAAAACTACACCATGGTTTGTCGAGGAGGTTCAGACGTAAAAATTCAGCATGAGCTTGACAAGACAACACGCAACGAGTGAGTTAATCAGCAACTCTGAGCAGACGACACGGAAGTAATGTTCCGCATCGCTATGACGTCCAGGTACTGTAAAGTGGGTAGTATCCTGTAATGGAAACAGTCTCCAGGAATAGGACCTGGTACCCGAGCCGAGTCAAGTTGAGCCGAGTCGAGCTGGTTCCATGTAGTGGAAATGCAGCGCAAGACCCCTGGGTTAAGACTGAAAATGAGAGTTATTCAAACAAACGTTAATGCATGAACTCTTTTCACTTATAAATATTAGTATTGATCCAGATGGATCTAGACATTTGTCTTTGGAGATGTAAAAATACTATGTATTATGTACTGTTATTTTGACCAATATTCTAAAAGCAAAACTAAAAAAAAAAAAACAAACAAACTTTCGCATTTGTCTATTTTTTTTTTTTTTTCTTTTTTTTTTTTTTTACTTGTCTTGTCATCATAACAGCAGAATGGTGGTCTGGTATTCTACTGGCTATATTTAGTGTTTTGTTGAACCACATTTTGATGCCAGATGTGACATGAAGGAACAGGAGGAAGGGGAAGAAAGGTGGAAGAGAGAAGAAGAAAGCGAAGGGAGAAGAAGAAAAAAGAAAAAGAAGGTGGTGAAGACCCTCACAAAAAAATATCAACAATACTAACAATAACCATGGTGATAATTATAATAACAATAACTACAACAAGAACTGAGTAAACTGAGCAAAAAAAAAAAAAAATCATTGAAAATAAAATAAAATAAATAAGACTCATTAAATGAAAAATATAAGAAAAGAAAACATGAACAAAATATCATGAACAACAACAGCACAAATAACACCGGCACTAACACATTTCTCCTTTCAGAGATGGGTTGGACAATCACAATCACGCTGAAGCCAGTAAATGTGTTGGATGATGGTTTGTTTTTGTCATATTTGCATCCTAATGTGAGCCACTCAGATACTAGTGTTGAAAAGATGAAGCTGTTGATATTATAGCTTGAGTTATGAAAGCATTTTTCTTAAGTATAACAAAGGATTTCGCTGACTGCTTGCATTAACTACTGAAAACGTAACCAGGTTCAGTAATTGAGGAAAAAAATGAGGAAGTGAATCAAATTGAATTGTAAGACTGGTGAAGATTTACCACTGTTATCATGATGAATAACTGTTTTTAAATTAAACCCTCTGCATCTATTACATCTGTGTCTTATCACAGATGTAGCACCATTTCTCCTCATTTGTACAAGTCTGGAGTCATTTGTGATAAAGAGATTTTGTAAAAACAAAGGTTGTGTGGATGGTGCTTAAAAAAAAAAAAGATGGAGGACAAAAAAATGTGTTAAGAAAAATAACACGGCAAGTGTCAACCAGGGTGTTTGCTTTTTATCCAAATAAAAATTCCAGATTTTTCAAAACTTTTTTCCCCCAAGTCCTTGATTTTATGTACTTTAATACTTGTGTGTCAGTTTCTTTGGTTGAGATTGCACCTGTTGTGTGTGGGAGAAAAGTTTATAAATGAATTAATGCATAATTCACAGTAAATTATGTTTTACTGACAGAAACATTTTCAAAACATATGAAAATCACACAAGTGCATGAATATCACACAAGCAAGTTTCACTGGAATCGTTCCAGTACCGACCAGTTAGTAAAATCGTATCTACCGTAATTTCCAGACTATTGAGCACACCTGAATATAAGCTGCACGCTGCCGTGTCCAACATCTCACCATCGATTCACTGATACCAAGCTTACGTGCAGCAGCTCTATTTTCCTTCTTCAACAGCCAGATCGATCGCCTTTAACTTGAAAGCTGCCTCATATGCATTTCTTCGTGTGTTTTCCATGATGAGGGTGTGTGCGTGACGCGAAAATGACTAATCTGAAAAATTTAGTGTGAATGCGTTTGATTTACGGTGATTCAAATGATTTCATTGGTCCACTGTGACCTGTTTGGTAATTTCATCGGTTTGGTGTGACGAGCCTAAATGTATTGGCAGCATGAAGCTCATTAGCCCGTAAAACATCAATTAGCCGCATCATTGTTGATATTATAGTCTGGAAATTACGGTAGTTATTTACATATATTCTTTCATCATATTTCCAGTCTTACAAGACTATGTGCCTTTGTGCATACTCTAAAACTCAACTATGAGAGAAACTTTTTTCCATACTTTATTAAGACTTTCACACCAAATTCCAGACTCTTCAAGGTCTGGAAAACAGTGTTTCAAAATTCCATACTTGTTAAGACTTTCAAGACCTGCACAAGCACCCTGGTCAACACAGTATTTACTGGAGTTTGAGAGAAATGTTGTTAGTAGTTTATAGTATCAACAAAAATAAAAACTAAGCTATAAAAAAACCAATGATTGTCCAGCTATAATCATCTAATATCATTAATAATCATTTAATATTTTAAGTAATGCATCTCACCCACTTCACCATCCTGAGGTGTTCAGGGAGAGCACATTCAACTACAGACTGATTCCCCCTAGGTCCAGGACTGAACGCAGCAGGAGGTCCTTCCTGCCGGCTGCCATTAGACTTTTTAATATTGCTGAGCAACATAAAATTATTGCATGCTGTGCATATATACAGGTGTTTTATCCTACTTTTTTATTACTTCTTATCACTTCTTACCTTGTGTCTCTAATGTTAGTTGTCTGTTGGGATGGGTCAGTGTGGGGTTTTTTTTACTGCTGTCGTAACCAAATAATTTCCTGCAGAGGATTAATAACGTATCTATCTATGTATCTATCTAATTTTATTTTTTATTTTTTTCATGGTCGATTCCACTCAGCCTATACAGCTCTGCCGTCTTTGTAACTTCACAGTGTCTTTCCGGGAAGCCTGATGAACGTTTGACCCTTCCTTGTGAATGCAAACTATATGTGGTTTTAGGCAGTTATGGTACTCAGAAACAGGCCTCAGCAGAAGAAGGTTAGTCACAGCCACAAATCACATCATATTCTTAGCAGGTCATCATGTCAGTGTACGCATATAAAAAGCATGTGAGGACTGTGTCCCATGGCATTTTGTTTCTGTGCACACAAATGCATCATACAGGAGAGTAGAGTAGCCTCTGAATGATGAAGTGTCGCATGTCACGGCTCTCGGTGTTTTCCCAGTGACATTAATGCAGTGGACATGGAAACGGAAGTGGCCTCTGAACTCTACAGGGCATTTGTAGACCAAGTGAAAGAGGGCTGAGATGGGTCAATGAAAATGCCCCCAAAATCCCCAGCAACGGCGACTAATAAGCTCCGCTGTCATTTCGACTCCGCACAGTCACAGGAAGGGTCAGAGAAATAATGACCAGTTTACTATTCATAGACTGACCTTCACATGGATTCATAATGGCGGCTGATCCCTACATTTTCACAACATACCAAATTTGTCAAAGCTGTCAGTCATCCACTGTGTCTGTGCAGAAATCACAACATCAAAGATGACAAACACTACTTACACACTCATCAATTCAGAGGGGACAGGACAAGCAACGTCATTTCTGTCCTTTTGCGCAGCATTGGGTTTAGTAAACATCTCTTTTACTTTTGGATTGCTGGAATTGAAACATTTAGGCACTGCTTGGATTCACACACTCATTAAAATGTGCGATTTTCTAGGCCGAATGTGAACATTATGGTTTCCCCTATAATGCTTAGGTACAGTATCCAAGTCATTTTGGATACCACCTATATCAAAAGGGAAAAAAAAAAACAATGTGGAGCTAGGGTTGTAATATGTCTGTAGTATGTCTGTGTAAGTTCTCCTTTGCCAAGGTCATATCTCTTCTTGGTAATTCTTCTAGGTTCTAGTCCAGTTGAACTCAGAACTGCCAAGAAAAATGTGTCTCTAGTAAGTGCTTTTAACCGCATGATAATTGTCCAAAATCATACTTTATACAATAAAACAGGAACAGTCCTCAAAGTTGATGTGTTAGAAATAGGGGTGTAAGAAAATATCAGTTCTGCAATATATCGCGATATTTCATTTCACAATAGTGTATCAATATTTGAAAGTACTGTATCGATATTTTTAGGTATTTATTCAAATGCAGATATTGTGAAGATTCATTTTTGTTTTTTTGTTGTTTTCATATACATACATATATATATATATATATATATATATATATATATATATATATATATATATATATATATATATATATACATATACATATATATACAGGGTGGGGAAGCAAAATTTACAATATTTTGAGGCAGGGATTGAAAGACAGTGTATGACCAATTAGTTTATTGAAAGTCATGAGAATTTATTTGCCACAAGAAAATTGACATAATAGAAAATGTTTTTATTCTATGTGTCCTCCTTCTTTCTCAATAACTGCCGTCACACGCTTCCTGAAACTTGCGCAAGTGTTCCTCAAATATTCGGGTGACAACTTCTCCCATTCTTCTTTAATAGTATCTTCCAGACTTTCTCGTAAAGTTTTGCTCATAGTCATTCTCTTCTTTCCATTATAAACAGTCTTTATGGACACTCCAAATATTTTTGAAATCTCCTTTGGTGTGACGAGTGCATTCAGCAAATCACACACTCCTTGACGTTTGCTTTCCTGATTACTCATATGGGCAAAAGTTTCTGAAAAGGTATGGATAATAGTGTTAGGTATGATTATGACATCAATATATGTTTGGTTTCAAAACAACTGACGTAGTGCCTGCTGAGAAAAAACAACTAAATGTTCATTGTAAATTTTGCTTCCCCACCCTGTGTATATACATATAAATATATATATAAATATATGTATATATATATATATATATATATATATATATATATATATATATATATATATATATATATATATATATATATATATATATATATATATATATATATATATATATTTCTATATATTTCTATATATTTCTATATAATTTGTTATTATTTAACACTCTTTTATTAAATAATGTTAGTTCCTTTGTTGGGATCACACAAAAATAATGTTCTGATGTTAGTTATGAACTAATAGAATATGAACATTTGAACAGGATTTTAAATTGTAACGTCTGTAAAACAGAATTTCAGTTTGAACACAGGAACATTTTGTGATATAGCATTAGATCCTGTTGGGATCAAATAAAAATGTGTTTAATATTTGTGCATATTTCAGGTGTAATTCAATTCTTCATGGAAATAATCATTAAAAAAAAAAAGAAACGAACAAAAATTGTATTGTCAGATTCTTGCCAATACACAGCCCCAGTTAGAAACAGTCAAAATGGGCAGTTTAAGGATCTGTGGGAATTTGACAAGGACCAAAGGACCATTCAAAGTCACATTCACACCTACAGTCCACTGAAGAATGAACCTGTTACAGAGCATGGTTCTTCCCAGGAGGAAGCCAGAGTACCCGAAAAGAACCCACACAGACACAGGTAGAACACGCCAACATGAGGTCACTGGGTTCAATCCCAGAACCCCCATTCCAACAGTGTACTTCCAATAATCCAGACCCATTTTTCATTGAAATACCTAAGTCCTCCTCAAACTAAGACCCTGGAAACTTGACAGCAGCTAATCCCTCTGAACACCTTTTGGGAAATCCCTGATTAATTCACTGCTCTACAAAGTCTCATGACCACCAGCCATGTCACCATGGATACACTTACCTGTCAGCTGTCCACAGATGTTTACAGTTCATTTTACGTTGATGTGGAAACCTCAGTGAACTCATTTAATACAAATGAGTCTGTTCACAGTATTTGCAGATGTTTGCATCTATCCAGCATTAGCGCACTCATTAGCTCAAATGAACACTATTTTATGCTGCAAATTTTTCATGAATATACATCATAGCAGATCATAACGTAGCAGTTTTATGACAGGTTATGATCCTCACTTGCAGTGGCTCATCTTCCTCGCAGCCACATCTTGCTTTCATTTCCTCAGATGTACATCCATGTGTCGTGTGTAAATATTGGAACCCAGTCCAAACTCTAGCAGAGCAGGTGGAAGTAATGCAATTGCACTAATTGCAACTGGCTGTTAGCCAAAAGAAGAAGAGGGGGGTGGCAGTGATGCATTATGGGACACAGTATATCGCAGAGATAGCCATACAAAAATGTAATCATGGAGCAGTGATACTTTTAGTCTATTTTTGGGTTCGTCACATAAGACGTACTAGTTTTGGTCAGGACATTGGACATTTATAACACTGCCTTAGGAAATCTGTCTGTACTGGATCTGACCAAAATAGACTGAAGAACTTCTTAATTATACATGATGGTGCCGTCATTTGCACTGGTTCATTACAGTTAATTGCGACATCACAAGACAATCAAAGAAGGGATTTTGTGGACTTAGTTTTAATTCAGACCCTGACAGGGTTCTGAATAAAAACTAGTCTACTGCCCCCCTTTTTATCCTCAGTTGGGAGTCAAATTTCCTATTGCCATGGTTACAGATGTTCTACCCTATCTGGTTGGCAGTCAGCTACCAACATAGAAACACGTCCGCACACATGCAGATACCGTGAAATAACCTGATGTCCAGACCTAATATGTCAAAACTTTCCACTGAAAACACAACTACCTGACACACAAAAATGATAAGTTTTGGAATTAGCTTCAGTGGCTCATTTTCTTTTCTTTTTTTTTCTGGAAAGCATGTGGCAGGTCAAAGTACAGCAAAAAATCCAGCAGCAGTTTAATGTCATGTGGCGTTGACACTGGCAGCGTACCTTGACATAAGCAGGTTGTTTCTCCAGGATGAGATCAGCGACCTTTTTAGAAACCTACAGGGAGAGGGAGAGAGCAAAAATAAGCAATGGAATATAAAATAATACATGGAAAAGGAAACAAGTGAAAAGACACTGGATGTTTTTTTTCTCCTCAAATGGCACCCTGCAACCACTGCTGAGACAGAGTAATCATGCTGTTGGAAGGAAGCGAGAATAACTGGTATCTGTATTTACAGCAAAAATAAAGACTTTTAAAACTGTGTCTCCCTTTACTTTCACTGCATTCGATGTCTTTCTCAACAGAATTACTTATGGTCTTCAAAGAATCACCTGTTTTTTTGTTGTTTCATCATCTCCTTTGTGCATACTCCCAATTTTACTCAGAAGTGACATGAAATTGTAACTAATTATTACCCCGCCCCCCAAAGGGAAGGCAAGGTTTGGTTTGGTTTGGTTTGGTTTGTTTGTTTGTTTGTTTGTTTGTTAACACTCCAGCAGCAAAACTATTGGTTGAATTCACACCAAAGTGGGTTTATAGATTGCCAGTGACCCAGAATAGATCTGATTACCTTTTGGTAACAGTAGGTCAAAGTTGAAATTTTTTATGAATTTTTTCAATCTTTTTTTTCTCCTATTTACTTACATTGGGTGGAATTTCAAATGTCTGTAGCAGCAGAACTATTGGTTCAATTCATACCAAATTGGGTTTATAGACTGCCAGTGAAGTTCACATTTTTTATGAATTATTTACCTCTTTTTTTTCTCCCATTTACTTATGATGGGCCACAGCTGCCCTGGGGCAGGCTATCGGAAGTGTGGCTGCCAAATTGCGTTAAACAGCCCCTCCGACCACCACCAAACATTCACATGCATTCATACACCACTGTGAGTGACACTAGAGGCCAGGTGGATGAAATGTCTTGCCCAAGGACACAACGGCACATGACTGGGACAGAGTAGGATTCGAACTGCCAACCCTTCGGTTATTGGATGACCCGCTCTACTTTCTGGCCACCCTGTGGAATTGGATCTGCTTGTAGCATGAGGCAGGGTGTTAACCCTTTTCCACATAGTACATACATCTCCAAAGTGAGCGCCTATGCAACAGTTGTGATTAATTGCTAATTAAAACCATGCTGATTAACCCTCGAACCTTCCTATAAACATATGACATATACATGCTCCTTATTATTATGGGAGGGGCTTATTTCAGGAAAATTTTCAGATTCAACTTTAGCCCAGATTTTCTAATACTCCCGTCTCTTGGGAAAACAAAAATGTGAAAAAATTTCAAATCAAGCCCAAACCCCGAAAATTACTTTTTCAACCCTGAAAACATGGGGGTTTTGGCAACTTTCAAACCTTCTTCTCTTTTGATAAAGTACAACGTGTCAATCTGCTCATGCTGGGCCCTTAAATGTTTTTTTGTGAGAAATGTCATGTCTTAAGAGCGCTTTGCACCACCAAAGGCGTAGTGTCAAGGTCAAATGATAGGTCAAAGGTCACCCAAATGGTCAAAAATGTATATTTCATGGAATTAAGCTGTTAATGTGGGTTCTCCAAATGTTGGGCTCAGGTTCTCTCCTCAGAACACATCTACTGACCACAAATAACTTCCATTCAATAAGACACATTAAACACAACTATTTACCCAATGTATTATCCATACAGACATGTCAAAAAGAACAAACGGTAGTTTCACATGACTTTGACATTTCAGGGCTCAAAATTAACTTTTTGACCTAGGAGCACTGTGCTCCTAACCCTAAAAACTTAGGAGCACAGGCTAAAATCTAGGCGCACCACTATTATATAAAAAATTTGGAGAACAACCAAACTCTTGGCCATACCAAGTAATATTCCTATATGTATTTAAGCAATGTTAACAACCTAGAATAAAGTATTTGAATAGAGTATGAAAGAAAAAGCTTACATTGACACAGGTGCAAAACAATTGTCAATGTGTGGTATATACTTTAGTTGGTTCTTGGAGAAGAAAGACGAATCACACCATTATTTGCAACAACCAACTTTTTTATTTCATGGCCTAAAGGCCCTTAGTCACTGTGGTCTACACCACGCCTGAAGTCAAGTCTCCTTGACCTGGTGCCCCTTAGTCACTGTGGTCTGCACCACGACGCCTGAAGTCAGGCCTCCTTGACCTGGTGCCAGAGTGTAGGTACTTCCTGACCGCTGGCAGTGCATCGAAGTCATGCAGTGTTGGACCATCCGCAGAGATGCGCACGCGAGGGGGCGGGGACTAGATTTTCCGCTTCAGTCAGCGGGGCGTGGAGCTTGTTTATTTTCAGCTGACGAGTTACTTCTGCAGCCATTATTCTAGGCGCACGTATTAATTTTCGCTCATTTTTTTATTGGCGCACCGTGCGATCGTAATCTCAAAAACAGTCGCACTACCGAAATTCTCAGGCGCATGTGACCGTAATTCAGTCGCAGTCATGAGCCCTGCATTTACATGTATATGTCCCGTTGTGGGCGACACATTGGTGTAGTGGAAAGCACTGGTGCCTCACAGACAGATGGTCCTGAGTTCGATTCCAACACCAGTCGACGGGGGTGGGACCTTTCTGTGTGGAGTTTGCATGTTCTCCCCATGTCTGCGTGGGTTCTCTCCAGGTACTCTGGCTCCTCCCACCATCCAAACACATGCACTGATAGGTTAATGGGTTAATCTAAATCCCCCATAGGTGTGAATGTGACAGTGATTGTTTGTCTCTATATGTTCAGCCCTGTGATGACCTGGCGAAAGGGTGTACCCCGCCTTCGCCCATAAGTAGCTGGGATAGGCTCCAAGTGACCTGGGTGGGTTCAGAAAATGAATGAATGAATGAAGTGTTAGTGTTTCCCGCCACACTAATGGCGGCAAATTCAAATGGAATGTACATGTTGCAATATTCAGTCTGTAATGTGGCTTTGAAAGGGCCAAAGGCCTTGGGGGATCCCACCAGAGGGAAGAGAACTTAGGACATATTTGATAAAAATGTTGGAATGGTATAAATTTTTGAAAAAACTAGGCATTTTGGTGACCTTTTACCTACAACATGACTGTAACATTAGACCTTTCATAGTACAAAGTACTCTTACGATACAATATGGCACTTACAAGATCACTAAAAGGCCCATCATGAACATATTTATACATTGCATTGCACAAAAGAGTGGAAAAGCTGTGAAAGTTGCCAATTTCATAGTTAAAAAAGTCATTTTCAGGGTGGTGGTGGTGGGGGTGGTGGGGGGGGGGGGGGTTGGAAGAAAATTTCAAAAAAATTATACAGGAGTGCTTAGGACATCTTGTTGCATCAGAAAATCAGGGCTAATGTGGTATTTGATATTAACCCCCCCCCCCCCCCCCCCCCCATTATTATAACAGTAAACCATACAGCACTGTCAAAAGCAGGAGAAAAGAAAGGCTGTGGCAGCTGGAATAAGGACACACACATCCAGGACGCACAAAACAACCATCTTCATCCCACTCAGTTTTCCCTCTCCCATTCAGATTATTGTTTACCTCCACATTCACATACCACAGGAGGACTTTGCAGCACTTGTGAGCACATTCAAAACAAGTGAGGGGGTGTGCTGACATTTTAACATGCGCTGAGTGTGTAAAGTAGCCGAATGCAGACCTGAACAGATAGTATTCGTCTAAATTTGAGCTGCTCATTCAACAGGGTTGGAGTAATTTTGTGTTCATGGCCTTTTTTATGCTTCAAGCATATGAATTCAGTAGTTACACAGGGGGAAACAAGTGGAAACAGAGCAGGGTAAAAAAATCGACTGCTTTATCCACCGTTTCCTATACTGCTTTCACTGTTTGTTTGTTTTTCCCCAATAAAACCATCCATCATTCTCCAAACCTCCTTCAAAATAAGTCCATAACTCCACCTATTGGCAGCAGAGTCTATGACACACAGCAGGGACTAAACTTTTCAGGAGTGTGAACTCAGTGGTAGAGGCAGTGAGTAAGCAGCAGACCCTCCTACCTGGGCCACAAGGCCAAAGTCATTATTTCCTGCTCGCCCATCCTCACATTGACAAATGGAGACTAATTGTGAAGTAACTTAGTCATGCAATATTCAGCAGATGGAGTAAGTGTTGTCCAAAATCATTAACTGGCAATGAACAATTATCGAGCCAGGCAAACAGCAAGACGATGACTACATTTTTTAGTGGAGACAGTAGCATGTGGCATAAGGGAGACTCCAAAAAAAAAATCTGTAACCATGAGGGAAGACAAAGACAGAAAAAAAGTCAGCATTGCTCATTAAAATTAACCATGTTTGGCAGCATTTGGACAGATAGTCTAGCACTTCTTTATTGGAAAGAAAGCTTCTGTGTACGTTATATAGATACAATAAATACAGAATGTTGCTCCTGAAGTTGGAATAAATTTGTTTTTAGACACATTCATCTTTATCTATTAAGAATAAATCACATTGTCACAATCATTTCATAAGAAGAGATTAAAAAAAAGTATTTTATATATTTTCTTCAGATAGAAGAAAATGCAAGAAAACACAAGAAATATGCGCACAGCCTTAAAAGACACACAAAACAGTGATCTAAAAGTGTTCTAAAAGTATAGTCAGTATTTATTGTGACATCTGACCCCATGACAAGAAGCGGCACAGATAGAAACATCTGACGTGTTGAATAAAACCTGGTATAAAACATGAAAGAAGAAAATTAATGCAATAAATCTCATATTGTCTGAACTAAAGGGTTAAAGACATGTTAAATACAAAGGGAAGCAACACTAAATATGACCACGTTGGTTTATGGAAGCAGTTTTTTTGCCTGAAACTTTTGTTTTACTGTACATACTTGACATATATTCAGATTGGATTTAAATACAGAGGCTGAGAAATGTATATGTGGTTATCAGAACTTTACTAAACCAACAAACCTAATGTTGATAATTACTGATAAAAACAATTAAAAAAATAAAATGAAAAAATAAAATTAAATAAATAAATAAATAAATAAATAAATAAATATAAAATGTAAAAAAAAGAAATAAATACATAAATTTAAAATAAATAAATGTAAAATAAATTAATAAATTAGAAAAAAATAAATAAATGACCTAATGTTGGCCTAAGACACAGGTGTCAAACATAAGGCTCACAGGCCAAAACCGGCCCACTAAAAGGTCCCTGTGGGATAAATTTGTGACATATAAAAAGTACAGTGAAGATATTATCAATTGAAGGGGATTAAAATCATTTTATTTCAGGTTCCACATACAGATCAATTCAACCTCAAGTGGGTAGGACCAGTAAAATACTATCATAATAACCTATAAATAGTGACTACTACAAATTTTTCTCTTTGTTTTAGTGTAAAAAAGTAAAATTAAATGGCATTGTTTACTTTTACAGACTATACTTTCACAAAAAAGTGAACAACCTGAACAACTATGAGAAACCTGAAATGTCTTAAGAGAAGTAAGTGCAATTTTAATAATATTGTGCCTGTTATTAAATGTTTTGTGGATTTGTAGATCCACTGTGATCTGTAAGTTTTAATATACATGGGTAAATGATAAACTGAGGCATAATATTGTTAAAATTCCACTTATTTTTCCTAAGAAATCTCAGGTGGTTCATGTTATTCGCATCTTTAAGGTAACTTTTATGAACATTTTCATAATGCAATTTTACTTTTTTCACTGTTATTTTACCGATCTTATTTTACCACTTGACGTGATATTGGGCTGTATGTGGCCCCCGCACTACAATGAGTTTGACTCTGCTGATGGTGTCAAACTCATTTTAGTCGCACCAACCTGGAACATTAGGTTCCATGTTGGCCTGGAACCTAATGTTCCAGGCCAGTATTAGGTTTGTATAGGAAGAAGGAAGGCACACATCTGAATCTTCTTGCAAGTGTTTACTGAGACAGATGAGTCAATTAGAGATGAAAGAGTGGACGTTAACAAGGGTTAGGAGTTGCAAAAGGAAGTATTTGTACTAGAAAAACACACCAATATTAGCACAGGTTCACTTTGAAGTGCTGGTGCAGTGGTATTGATGTAGGGTCCACTGCTCCTTTCTGATACAGATGGGTCATTTTGTTGTTTGTAGTCAGATAAAAAAACAAAAATCCAAATTGCAAAATGAAAAGAAGATTTAGAAGTCATCTTTCAAAGGCTCGGTGTCTCTGATGTGTTATATTCTGTCAGATTTGCACTTCCAAATGGGGTGCTTCGGGTCATTTCTCTGCTTCATAAATGCAGCGTTAGGGGTGGTTTGAAGCTGTGTGTGTCTATGCACTTCATGTTATAATGTGATCTCTCATGCTCCACTTTTATTCACGCATACACACAACCTGAAGCTTCCTCCACACAGCGGGACGCCGTTTTCTACTCGATTTGATCGAAGGGAGAAAAAATACGGCGAGCCAGGCAGGGTTTAGCCACAGATTGCATAAGCATTACTAAGTTTTCAAAAGTGAGCAAAGGCAGAGAGAATTCATTATTGCTGCAAGAAAAAGCGATCGTCATCTCTGGCTTTTCAAGTTTCATTAAAAATTGACACTACTAACATTGCTTCCACAGACATTCCTGTGAGGAAGCACTTTTGAAAGGACGGGAGCTGTAATGCAGAATTTTGCAATGTCCCAGAAAAGTGCTGTGTGTAGATGAGTGATAAATTAAAGGGAAAGCTCATATAAACTGAATTAGCAGTTAGTTCTATACAGATGTTTAGATGGGTCTGTAGTGTTGGACCAGGTGGGATACCTATATATATATTTGATATAATCAGTACTGTTTTGTACAACTTATTTTAAAAAATGCCCATTTTCACTGTATGAGGTATGTATAATTCAGGGTGTCCACAAAGTCTCTTTACAATTTAAAAAAGGAATTACAAAAGCAGTTGAGTTATGTTTAGGGGTGTAAGAAAATATTAGTCCTGCAATATATCGCAATATTCAATTTCACAATACTGTATCGATATTAAAAACGACTGTATTGATATTTTTAGGTATTTATTCAAATGCAGATATGGCAGAGGTTCATTAATGTTTTTGGGGGGTTTTTTTGTTTACATTTTATTTATTATTATTTAACACTCTTTTTTAAAATAATGTTAGTTCCTTTGTTGGGATTGTACAAAAATAATGTTCTGATGTTATTTATGAACTAATAGAAGATGAACATTTGAACAGGATCTTAAACTGTAATGTCTGTAAAACATAATTGAAGTTTAAACACAGGAACATTTTGTGATATAGCATTAGATCCTGTTGGGATCAAATAAGTATTTGTGCATATTTCTGGTGTAACTTAATTCTTCAAGGAAAAAATCTTTAAAAAAAAAAAAAAAAAAGAAACAAACAAAAACATTGCCTTTTTAACAGTATATATATCGTGATATATCGTATCGTGATCCTAGTATTGTGATTTGTATCGTATCGCCAGATTCTTGCCAATACACACCACTAGTTGTGTTCATCAGATTCGTTCTATGTACTCAGCGTTTTTTTTATTCACATTGTGGGATCATGTGCGATCAAATCATTGGTCCATTTTTCTTCAATGAGATCATTTAGCGCAAATGTTTACCTTGATCTTTAGACTGAATATGTGTCACCACAACTGGATGACCTCCAACCAACCATCATTTTCCAGGTAGATGGTGCACCACCACATTGGGGACTGCATGTTGGTGGGTTCCTAAATCAAACATTTTCAAACCGGTGGATTGAAAGGGATGGTCCAATTCCCTGGACACCTCATTCACCAGATATCACTGCCCTGGATTTCTGTCTATGAAGTTATCTTAAATATATCACGTATCGAACAAAGATACAGGACATGAACAACCTGAAGCAGAAGATCACTGATGCCACTGACACTATTGATGAGTCTATGATACAGCCAACATGGAAACAAATCCAGTACCGACTTCATGGAACTAATGGTGTCCATATTAAATAAGGCAAAAATAACTTCAATGTCTACTTTTCATTTTGTAATAATTTCCACAGATTTCTCTATTAATTTTGCTTTAGCAATAAATTTGTTAAATCACAGAGAGACTTTATGAACACCCTGTATTTCCTACCATCTACATGTGTTTTGAATTATACAGCAGTATAACCGGAGGGAAGAATGCAGCTAAATGGGGCATCAACTTCTCTCGTTAAATGGTGTGTGTGTGTGTGTGTGTGTGTGTGTGTGTGTATATATACACAGACATACACTGCAGTGACTTTCACCACTTTCCCAAACACTGACAACAACAGAAGAAATAGATTGAAGAAAAATAGATCGGTTTAATGGTACTGGTTCATCTTCTGGATCATCCAAGCTCAATTTTGTGCCAAAATTGCCAAGAAAACATCACAATCGAAGGCAGCAAACACACTGACTAGTTCATTTCATCACCTCAAACATCACCCAGCACAGTTTGTTGAGTCAGTTCTGATATTCACTATTGTATACCTGATTTTTTGGTTGGTTGTAATTATATTGTGTTATCCAGTCTATCTCTGGGCTATGATCAGCGCTACACTTTACCTTTATTAAAGCATCAACAGTGGATCTACTCAGCCAGAGGCATCACTCTTGTAATGAAGTTATTCTCATAATATTATGGCTTTATTCTCAAAATTTGACAACATTATTCTCATAATATTACAACTTCATTCTCATAAAAATCTGACTCTTTTTTGTATTCAACTTTATTCTCATAAAATTACGGGTTTTATCTCAATATTTTACTACTTATTCTCGCAGTCACAAGTGTTTTTATTTTCTTATGTGGCCCTAATATGCCGTCGTAGGTCGGCAACAGCTGCTCCCCATAGGTTCTGCCCCCGCCCATAATTCACATAATAAAAAGGTCCAGTGTGGTGCATTTATAGCAATTTTTTATTGAATTTGCAGCTCTCTCACTTCTAATTAATAACACAAAGCACAATTAATGTCGTAAGCATGACCAGTACAAGGGCCGTTCAATAAGTTCATGGCCTCACCCAGAACAGAACAACACAGACTGATAATTTATATTTTATTTTTCAACATAATCTCCATTTACAGCAATGCACTTGGTCCATCGATGTTCAAGCATCACTATCCCATCACGAAAGAATGTAACATCCTGTATTATAACAACCAGTATTTCTGGGTGAGGCCATGAACTTATTGAACAGCCCTCGTACAGGTACACCTTAATTACTCAAGCCATTTTTCAAAAAAGGTGAAATTAATATCAAGGATCCAGTTAACTCAGACTGTATACTAGATTAGACTGCATCCATTATTATTGTTTCTGTACAATGACCTAGGGCAAAGCTAACTGGTACTTTAATTGAACAAATGTTGGAAATTCACATTTTTAAATAAAAAAAATACAGCTATAAGTGTAATTTCCCATAGTCTGTGTATTACCTGCAGCAGGTCACAACTTTTAACCCTTAGGGGTCTGAGCCTATTTTGGCCATTTTTGAGTACTTTTGATGTAGCCTTTATATATTATATAAAGAAATGTTTACTATACCCATGGTTGGTATCTTTTTTTGCAGCACAACTTCATCTATCTCATCTGCCTATTATTTTTTCACTTTAATGAACTATATCAACACAAAAGGCCAAAAAACACAAAAAAAAAAAATCAAATCTGATTTGAAAAATGTATATAATTTATTCCATAAATAACACAAAGATTCTTAATGAACCTTTTCAAAGACTTTAAAAGTGAATACTGGATCCAAATATTAGGTATAAAAAAATAAAATTGGAATAAATTAAAACTATACTCAAATATTTGACATAAAAGCATATCTTTACATAGGTGTTTTCTCCGATTTTCTCACTCCCATCCCCGGTCCTTCCGGTTTCCACATCCGGTCCAGGTGGGGGTCATTCTCACCCTTACCTGTAATGCTAATGCAGTTTGTGGATTAGAATCCGCAGACTGTGCCAGTTTTTTCCATTTTGAAAAAGGACAAAAAATGACAAAGATATGGTCAAAAATATAACGCTGGCTTTATATCGCTATAATAACGCTATATCGTTTGTTTGCTTTGGTTTCAAAACGTGATATTTCCAGTTGTATTTGCTCTATTAACATAAAATAAAAAGTGGGAGAGTGTTTCAAGTCCACAATTTCGAATGCAATTGTCTCCGATGGTCTAGGTGACCGACTTCCGATGCTACGACGTGTTGAAAATGTCATGTGATTAAGTCACGGAGTCGTAACCATGGATTAAGTGGGTTAAGTGTCTTAAAGGAGTGATATTTAGTTTTTTTAAAATGGAATTATGCATTTTAAAACATTTCCCTGTGGTCTACATAAACTGTAAACTGTAAACTTGGGTCTGAATTCTTCATAAATTCAACTCCACAGGTCCATCTTCAACCCTATTTCTGACTAATGACACCAGAAATGTCATTGTGTGCGCTGGCCCTTTAAATGCACATGAGCCACTTCAGGCCCCGCCCCCTCCAGGTTGTTGGCGGTGCTGCTCTGTTCTGTTCAACCAACAACTGAACATTCTAGGTAATCGGTTCAAAGTCTGGACATATTTCCAGTATGGACTACAACCGCTGCTGCTGATAAACAATTATGTCGTACTCGGAGAAATGTTCGAAGTCTTGACCTCATATGTGCAAATGTCGTGATATAACTAGAAATCCACTCCATTTTTGCCCTTATGAATATAAAGATAGCTTTACAGCACCTGGAGGATTCAAATTCAAACTTCTAGAACTATCAGGGTCCAAACACACAAATAAATGAACCAAAGACTAATAAAAGTGGGTTTAGCAAAATATGACCCCTTTAAATACAGTTTCAGCTCCTGGTCTGTTTCCAGCTGTGCTCTGTGTTTACATGAATTGTTACTTGATTTTACTTTCCTGAACTGGACAGCACAGATAAAGGACTGACAAACATAGTGTGAAACGCATCATAAGAGGGTATTCCATGAACATCCATCCATCGCAGAGGCGCCAACGTTAGCTCACACCAAACTTTGATTTTCTCCTTCGATTAAAAGCTTCATCTGATTCCTCTGCTCTTTATCGTCACATGTAAAGTGGTAGAATTACAACTGCATGTGATTTCTCAGGGGACACAGTACTGCAGTGGACTGAAAACAGAGGAATGAACAGAAGTGGATGAGGAAGTAAGAACTGACATCTCAACTGAACAACTGGATTAAAGTGAGTTGAGGCTGTGTGTCAGAGGTGCCAGTTAAGCCCAGATACTGTGGCAAAGCAGCAGGGAAGTCAATGTCTCAGCCGTTCCCACAGAAAGCCTTTTATACCCTGCAACATACGACACAGGTTGGAGTGAAGGAAGAAAAAAAGGGGGAAAAGATATGTTTTTATGCTGACCTCCATTGACACATCAGTTCACATAAACATCTCAGCAGGAGATTAAAAAAAAAAAAAGAAAATACACTAGAGAACAAGCTGATGTTCTGTACACACTGTACATTTCCCACTCGCCTCTTATCTCATAAATACACACCTCCGGCAGCTGCACACACACCTAGACGGAACTGCTTTAGAGCTTAAATAATAACGTCACAGATAAGATGTCTGGAGACCCTGCTCATCAACTGACAGTGTAAAGTATGGGTGTCAAACATACAGCCTGCGGGCCAAAACCAGCCCACAAAAGGCTCCATTCTGGCCCGTGGGATGAATTTTATGAAATTACACTCAAGATATTAATAATCATTGTAGTTCAGGTTCCACATACAGACTAATTCAATCTCAAGTGGGTCGGACCAGTAAAATACTATCATAACAACCCATAAATCAGGGGTGTCAAACTCATTTTGGTTCAGGGGCCATATTTAGCCCAATTTGATCTCAAGCAGGCCAGACGAGTAAAATAATGACTTAATAACCTATCAATAATGACAAATCCAAGTTTTTCTTTTTGTTTTAGTAAAAAAAAAAAAAAAAATTAAATTATGAAAATATTTACATTTTACAAAAAAGATGTGAATAACCTGAAAAAACAGACATTTCATTTGAAAAATTAGTGCAATTTTAACAATATTATGCCTCAACTTGTTATTTATACATGTACATGTACATTTACACACAATATTACATAAACATTTGGTAACAGGCAGAATATTGTTAAAATTTTGGAGTTTGGAACTAAAATTTGAACAATTTTTACAATATTACATCTCTTATTATTAACACAACTACAGATCACAGTGGATCCATAAATGCACAAAACATTTAGTAACAGGCAGAATATTGTTAAAACTGCACATTTCAGGTTGTTCTTATTTGTTTTCATTTATGTATTTATTTGTATTTTATTGTGAAAGAATAGTTTTGTAAATGTTAATATTTTCACAGTGTAATGTTTTTGGGGTTTTTTTTCACTTCAATTTTTTCCACATAATTTTTCACAAAGAAAACTTGTAGTTGTCATTATTTATGGGTTACTGTGTTGTTATTTTTACTGGAGATCACATTGGTCTGTATGTGGAACCTGAACCAAAATGATTTGGATAACCTGGACTGTTCAGGTTTATTTTTGCACTTTCATCCCGCGGGCCGGAATGGAACCTTTGGTGGGCCGGATTTGGCCCCCGGGCCGCATGTTTGACATCTGTGCCATAAATAATGACAACCCCAAATTCTTCTTTTTGTTTTAGTGTAAAAAAAAAAAAAAAAAAAGTAAAATTACATATTGTTTTATTAACCCTTAGGAGTCCACAGTCACGGCTCTGTGACTGAATCACATGACATATTCAACATGTCCGAGTGTCAGAAGTCGGTCACGAAGACCACTGGGGACAACTGCATTTGAAAGTGCGGAATTGAAACACTCTCCTTCTTTTTATTTAATGCTGATAGAGCAAACAAACCAGAGACATAACGTTTTAAAACTGGAGCAAACAAGCGATACAGCATTATTATAGCGATATAAAGCAAGCGTTATATTTCTGACCATATCTTCGTCATTTTTTGTCCTGTTTCAAAAAGGAAAAAAAATGGCCGAATCTGTGGATTCTAATCCACAGACTGCATTAGCATTATAGGTAAGGGTGAGAATGACCCCCACCTGAACCGGATGAGGAAACCAGGAGGACAGGGGGTGGGAGTGGGGTGAGAAAATCAGAGAAAACGCCTATGTAAAGATATGCTTTTATGTCAAATATTTGAGTATAGTCTTAATTTATTACAATTTTGATTTTATATACCTAATATTTGGAACCAATATTCACTTTTAAGGTCTTTGAAAAGGTTCGTTAAGCATCTTTGTGTTATTTATACAATAAATTATATACATTGTTTTTTAGATTTTTTGTGCATTTTTGTCCCTTTGTGTCGATATAGTAGGTTAAAGTGAAGAAATAATAGACAGATGAGATAGATGAAGTCGTGCTGAAAAAAAAGATATCAAACAAGGGTATAATAAACATTTCTTTATATAGTATATAAAGGCAAAATCAAAAGTACTCAAAAATGGCCAAAATAGGCTCAGACCCCTAAGGGTTAACTATTCTTGGTGTATTTGTAGATCCACTGTGATCTGTAAGTTGTAATGCACATGTGAAAATGAGAAGCTGCAACATAATATTGTTAAAATTGCGCTTATTTTTCTTAATAAATTTCAGCTTTTTTCATGGTTGTTCATGTTATTCACATTTTTTTAAAGGACTGTTTGTGAAGGTTATCACTCAGAAACACAGACAAAAGTTTGGAGTTGACATTGTTTATAAATTACGTTTTTATTTTACTGGTCTGACCCACCTCAGATCATATTGGGAGGATGTGGCCCCTGAACTGACAGGATGATCCATGATGTAGAGAATGAGGAAAAATTATCATCACTGCTTCAGATGGTTATACAGGGTGGGGAAGCAAAATTTACAATGAACATTTAGTTGTTTTTTCTCAGCAGGCACTACGTCAATTGTTTTGAAACCAAACATATATTGATGTCATAATCATACCTAACACTATTGTCCATACCTTTTCAGAAACTTTTGCCCATATGAGTAATCAGGAAAGCAAACATCAAAGCGTGTGTGATTTGCTGAATGCACTCGTCACACCAAAGGAGATTTCAAAAATAGTTGGAGTGTCCATAAAGACTGTTTATAATGGAAAGAAGAGAATGACTATGAGCAAAACTATTACGAGAAAGTCTGGAAGATACTATTAAAGAAGAATGGGAGAAGTCGTCACCCGAATATTTGAGGAACACTTGCGCAAGTTTCAGGAAGCGTGTGAAGGCAGTTATTGAGAAAGAAGGAGGACACATAGAATAAAAACATTTTCTATTATGTCAGTTTTCTTGTGGCAAATAAATTCTCATGACTTTCAATAAACTAACTGGTCATACAGTCTTTCAATCCCTGCCTCAAAATATTGTAAATTTTGCTTCCCCACCCAGTAGGCATGAATACTGTAACTGTGTGTGTATTTAGTACAGTATGAATATGTGTGTACAGTTTAAACAGATGTCACAGAGACGTGTCTGTGTGTGGAGATGATGTTTCCATCAGTGGCAGCAGGATATCCACACTCACACATGTTAGCTGAACCACAACCATGGACTGAGTATCATTAGTGGACAGAGGAACCGTGACATCAGCCGCTGGTATTTGAAATACCATTTTGAAGCCAGTGATTGATTTGGCTGTGACCATATTGGCTTTCTGAGGGCAAAAATTACCACAACTATATCTTAAAAGCCAAGGGTCCAAACGAATGCTGGAACTGCCTGACCAGCTGGACACAGGGAAATAAAACCACACCGACGTCATTTTAAACTTTGCACAATGGTGTTTTAAAGGGGTCATATTTCAAAACAAATAAACAGAGTTCGTAGACATTTGTGGAGGGAGCATGTCTACGATGTCCAGGTTTCGTATGAACGGGAAGATTCATACAGACTCATCGTTCATAAGAATCATTGTGACCTAGTCATTAGCGCTCTTTCTTTGACAATGACAATATTCGGTCTCAGAAAAAAAAAAAAAAAACAGCCGTTTTTGGTCCGTTTTTCCATTTCTGTCAGATAGTAGCTTTCTTTTTTTTTATTAGAAAGAGAAAATGAAACTCGATCTGTTTTTTAAATTTGGCTTACCTGTTTTGACACTGAAAAAGAAAAACATCTTGAAATTCTATTTTAATTCCTCTATTTTAAAACAAAAATCCAATTACCAACAGATACACTAATCCCTCGCCTAAGAAGATTTCTTAACTGTATTTAAATGCATTTTACAGAGAAGAGACAAGCTCTTTTTTTTGTCTTTGCTAACACTGTTTTTGCAAATGCGGTTTTTCATTTAAAAGACACACAGAGGATTGTGGGAGCTTAAATATTACAGATAAAATAGTATCCTTGAAAATTCTCTACAGGAAGGACATTGGACCAGTCCTCTAGTGGAATCTGATGTTGTAGCTTTAAATAAATCAAGGGTGTCGAAATTGCGACCCGTGGGCCAAAACCGGCCCACCAAAGGGTCCAATCCGGCCCACGGGATGAATTTACAAAGTGTAAAAATTACACTGAAGATATTAACAGTCAAGGGTGTTGAACTGGTTTTAATTCAGGTTCCACATATGGACCAATAGTGATCTCAAGTAAAATAATACAATAATAACCTATAAATAATGACCCCAAATTTTCTTTTTGGTTTAATGTGTAAAAAATAATATTACATTATGCCTATAAATAATGGCAAGTCCAAATTCTTCTTTGTTTTTGTGCAAAAAATAATATTAAATCATGACAATATTTACATTAACAAACTATCCTTTAACAATAAAATGGAAATAACCTGAACCAATATGAACAACCTGAAATTAGGTGCAATTTTAACAATATTCTGCCTGTTATTAAACGTTTGGTGCCTTTGTAGAGCCAGTCCATAATGCACATATATAAATGATAAGTTGAGGCATAATATTGTTAAAATTCCACTTATTTTTCTTAAAAACATCTTTTTTTTCCAGGTTGAGTTATGTTATTTATAGGTTATTATGCCATTATTTTACACATCCGGCCCACCTGAGATCAAATTGGGTTGAATGTGACCACTGAAAGTAAATGAGTGTGACATCTGTGATATAAATGAATCCTTGAAGGGTCTGTGATTTTGAGAAATACACCAAACACGGACAAAAAGGGGCCAGAATGTAAATGGTGAAAATGGTAAATGGACTGAACTTATATAGCGCATTTTCTACACCTTAATGGTGCCCAAAGCGCTTTACAATTCCTCACATTCACCCATTCACACACATATTCATACACCAGTAGGCGGCTGCTGCCATGCAAGGCGCTGCCAGGCTCTACTGGGAGCAATTTAGGGTTCAGTGTCTTGCCCAAGGACACTTCAACACGTGGACAGTCAGAGCCAGGATTCAAACCGCCAACCCTTCGGTAAAAGGACGAACCTCTCTACCAACTGAGCCACAGCCGCAGGAGCCGTAGGAGCATGAGGGTTCAGAGGGGTCAGAGGTGAGCATGAATGAATGTTTAAAGAGAAGTTTAGTGTAAATCAGTGGGATTACAACTTCCACATCGGCTTCATTTCGGAGCCCAAATCTTTGCTGCTTCACCACAACACACACCACATAAAGGAGTAAAGGCCTTTCACATGTGTATACTTAGTACTATTTGGTTGAATTTCTTGCAGAGTAATGTCAACTCAACTGTCTCTTTTTCTTCTCTTTAAACCAACTTCCTGGGAAAGACATGCTCCACAACTGTCTTTGTTAAAGCCTTTTCCTGCAGCTCATTTGTGATGCATAAAATATTACAGTGAAACCATCAAACTCTCCTTTGTGAAATGAATCAAAGCAAAATCAATCACATTGGCTCTTTCTACTGTTGTTTTATTTGTTAAGCACTTACAGTTTCCCCTCATATATAAAAAACTTGCTGTACCTGTTAAAGTAGGTTTTCCCTAGACCATCATACTATTGATGTGCAGTACATGCTTTTTTTCACATCATCTACACTGAATGAAAAGAGGGGGAAAAAACTATGTTACGAATCCATATTTTGCTGTCTTTTACTTTCATGCTTAATAGTTAAGATCCCTTCAGTAGATGTTGATCCAGTGTTATTTACTGGGATTGGTATGTTTTTTTATGGCACCAAACATAGCGTTAGCCTCATAGCATAATTCAGTCTTTTTTTTTCAGGTGATAGTCAGTGTTGTGCAAGTTACTTCCAAACTGTAATCAATTACAGATTACTTGTTACTGTTATTAAACAGGGTTAGGGTTAGTAATGAGCATACGTCCATGAGGCCGAAGTACTGTCTTCTGCTGTCTTGTTGGCTGAACAACAGGAAATAGAACTTTCCTGCCACATTTTTGATTCCTTAAAGCTATGGATGACTTTCATCACCAGTTTTTCATCAAATCTATAAAACTCTAGTCATAGCCTAAGTATCAAGAATTCGTAAGTCTATCCATGATTACACACCTGAATCTCTTCCCTCACAGTGAACAATTTCGAAGTGTACTCCACCATAAATAGGCCATTTGTTTACAAACAGAGCTGGTAGGTCAGTCGGGCATTTTCAAAAATTTGTCGCGATGTGCAGTGTGGGAAGCAGAACTCCAAGCAGCTGCATTATAGCCACAGCAGCAACAAACACAGAAACGGCTTCATTGCCTCTCGCTACTGCAGCTGCGTGGAGGTCCGCTTCCCACAATGCACGTCACAACAAATTTCCGAAAATGCCTGAGTGACCTACCAGCTCTGTTTGTAAACAAATGGATTGTTTATGGTGGAGTACACTTCAAAATTGCTCACCTTGAGGGAAGAGATTCAGGTGAGTGATCACTGAAAGACTTACGGATTAGTGATGCTTAGGTTATGACAGGTTTTACAGATTTAATGAAAAATTGGTGGCAAAAGTCATACGCAGCTTTAAGGTCTTGTGGTCTTTCTGTTTTGTTTTTGTTTGTTTTTTTCATTTGAGCAGTTAAATTATGGACAAAAAGTGTGTTGTAACGCAAGCGCTATTGAACATGTACGGAGTAAAATATTACTGAAAATTGATTAATAATGCCTTACACTACTGCGTTACAGCAAAAAGTAATCTGTACTGTAATGCGGTTATTCCCAACAATGGTCACAGCCAACAATGAAAAAGGAAGCAGCAGTGTTAGGAGAGTAAAGTTACACAGATATCACTATTTGGCCAAAAATATGACAGGCAATTATGCTATGAGGCTAACGATACGAATGCTCACCTCATCAATGAGTGCATTTATTTCACTTATTTTAACCATATTATCAAAGTGTAATTCAACCTGTGTATGTTTTTACACATACAGTAACAAAACGTAAAGAAAATAGCCACATATTAAGTGAAAATGCCCAGTTTTAGTCAAATATCATCAAACCCCTTGATGCAATACACTTGTTAAATCAACTGAATTACAGACAAAAGTCCACATTTCAATCACATATTGACTGTTTCAAATACGTATGGAGCTGACTAGGTAGGAGATGAAGACCAGTCAAAATTAATTTACATTCAAATCAAACACATAGACATTCTGGATGATAAAAGTTTTATGAGAAAGTTTTTCTACTATTTTTTTCTATTTATTCTCGCTGCCTAACATCACACTGGACCAATTATCATGGTTATTCCCATGAGGCATGTGCAGACTCACAGCTACACCGAGAGAGAAAGGAAGAGGACTTGTGTGGTTGTGACTAAATTGTACGTAGGTCCAATCACGCCGAAGGATAAAATCTGGAGCATCCTGTGAACTATACAGACAACTCTGTGGGCTACGGACAAAAATGTCAAAAGGAGGCGTCATGGGAGACAAGGAACACAGATGTAGGCAGAAAAAAAAGAGACAAAAGTGGGGACTAGAGGGAAACAAACAGGTGACAGAAAACACAGATGTGCGTCACGAAGCAGTTAGCAGATCAGGTTTTACTGAACTGTGGGGGATTGAGGCAGAAAACGTTTCTATAAATAGAGTTTGTTTTGACAGGCCGGTTCTCCGGTCTGAAACAGCTCGTCCTGACTGGTCTCAAAAGGACAACTACTGCAGAAATGGTGCTGATGACGCCACGGGAGCAACACCATCAACACAACACTGAATTCATCACAAAGGAGGACTTTGTATATTTTAACACGAATAATACTCAATTATTCAACCCACCAAGACTGACTGTTTAGTTTGTATGGTTTAAAGGTACTTTTATAACTATGACCTTACAGACAAACTGTTTTTTACCTTAGATGTGTTGTATGTGTGTTTTACTTCTGTATATGTTTTACCTCCGCCCCCCAAAGGGGAGGCAAGGGGTATTGTTTGTGGTTCGGTTTCTTTGTTTGTTTGTTTGTTAACACTCTAGCAGCAAAACTATTAGTTGAATTCATACCAAACTGGGTTTATAGATTGCCAGTGACCCAGAATAGATCTGAGTACATTTTGGGAACAGTACATCAAAGTTTACATTTTTTATGAATTCTTAAAATCTTTTTTTTTTCCCCATTTACTTATAATGGGTGAAATTTCAAATGTCTATAAAAACATCAATTTTGTTTCAATTTGCTTCAAACTTGGCACATATTTAGAGGCAATTGATATGCTGACATCAGCACATGCATAGACCTGATGACATCAGCTGGATCGATGCCATAATAAGCTACAATATGTGCAAGAGGCGGGGTTTGTTGTGCCTGGAGCCACTTGTTTGTGTTGGTTTTAAGATATTTTTACTGTTTTATTCTTATTTCTTATCTTTATTGCTGGGACCTGAGTAGACATTTCATTCTTTCATGTGCTACACTGAATGAATGACAATAAACGAACACTGAACCTTGGAATATACACAAACATTTTCCATCTTTATTTTAAAGTCTTTGGTGTCAACTTTACATGTTGCCAGTCTCTTCTATTTTGCACTGGCATCATACATCAGTGAATACGTTTATATGCACAATGATATTGCCTTATTATTGACAGGGTTCCTACAGGTTTCTACAAGTTAAATTTAAGACTTTTTAACACCTTTTTAAAACTACTTTGAACAGAATTCAATGGCCATTTCTCAGCCTACTTTACGCCCATATTGCACAAGGTGCAGCAAGCTTCAAAGCCGTTCCCCTCCGCTCATGTCAACCAGGTCCAGAATGATCTTTTTTCCAACCAGGCATTATTCAAATTGAATTACCCATAGTTACTTTTCGCTTGTGAGCCATCCCATAAAGTTTCCAAAGTCAGCTTTCTCGAGCTAACTAACGTGTGTTGGCTGAATGTTCTGTGATCATTTCTCACCGGGGACTGCAAAGTGATCTATAACTGGTTCCTAATTTCAATATAAATTGTCGGGATGGAACGAATGGAACTGAGTAGACCAACGTTACTTTCTTTGCAGCTTGGACATTTCCCAGACACATTTAAACTGTCATGCGGTGGTGTTTGTGTTAATTTAGTTGAGGGTTTTAGTTAGGGGGGTTTTTTTTTTTTTTTTTTTTTGGTTATGTCTCTTCCTGTTTTATGTTGGTGAAGTGGTTTATCTTCCTGTTTTGTCTGCACTCTGTCTGACTTGTCTTTGTCTTCCCTAATGGGCTCTATGTACAGCCCCACTACTTCCTGAACTTCAGGTGGGTTCTTTATTTCCTGTCTTTCATTATTGGACACACTGATTAGTCCAGGTGTGCCTAATTAATCAGTAGTCGCAACAAGAAGTAGCAGACACACCTGGATTAATCAGTGTGTCCAATAATTAAAGACAGGAAATAAAGAACCCACCTGAAGTTCAGGAAGTAGTGGGGCTGTGCATAGAGCCCATTCCCTCATTGCCTTCACCTGGTGTCCTCCTGTTGATTACCCACACCTGATTGTGAGCCCTGCTCTCCCTACACATTCTCCTCTCTCCCTTTGTCTGTTGTCAGTGCGTCGTTCATGATACCTCTGAGAAGACCCTCTAGACCCCATGAATCTTGTTTTCTCGCTTCTAGTATTTTGCTCCTCAAATTATCCGGTGAGAGTATAGTACACCTAGGCTGTTTCTTGTTTTTCTATTTTTGTATAGTTAGTAATTGAGCACTTTTGCTCCCTCCTTTGGTTCCCTTGTTTTTGTATTTTGGATTCTTTGTTGAACTCTGAAGATCGCATTAAATTCATTGAAAACTAGAAGCACTCGGAGAGCGCAGACCTCCGCCAAGGCTGATCAGTGCCCCCCCCCCCCCCCCCCCCCCCCCCCCCCCCCCCGTGGGCCCCCCCACCCCCGATCACCACCAAAATTTAATCATTTCTTCCTTATCCCATTTCCAACAAACCCTGAAAATTTCATCAAAATCTGTCCATAACTTTTTGAGTTATGTTGCACACTAACGGACAGACAAACAGACAGACAGACAGACAAACAAACCCTGGCAAAAACATAACCTCCTTGGCGGAGGTAACCGTCACAAGACTAAGAGTCTTGTGCATTTGAGTCCATGCTAGTGTGTCATGCCTTAACATAAAAACAACACAACGAACAAGTTTACGGCAACATAATTTAAGACCCACCATATCAAATTTAATAGATTAGATTATTTGTCCCAAACTTTGAAATTAAAAAAAAGAAAAAACAAAAGCAAGAAATCAATTACATATGCACCCATCAACGGTCATTAATCACAAAAACAACTAAATACTATAAATTTAACATAAATGTACATATGTATCCACTTATAATACACAGTTTGAGAAGGGACAGAAAAAAGCAAAAGTTTATCTAGTCCTGCTCCTTCCTTACTTGAAGTGTCAAATTCTTAACCGAATAAATGTCCTTCATTGGGTATCACGTTAAAGTAGATAACAATACATAACTAGTCACAGGACCTGTGTATTGGTTGCATCAACATTGCATTGTATACCTTTTAAAGACTTTTTTAAGGTAAATGCCGATTTGTAAATTCAAGACTTTTAAGACCCCACAGGAACCATGGGTTTAAATGTGCGATGGCATTGCACTATTATTGAGAATATGACAACATTCTGATTATGCTTTCATGGAGCCCATAATTGGTAGCGGTGCCCCTGTATTTGCAGTTTATTACATTTAAGGGGAGTTATTATGTTTGTGGGGTTAACATGGTGTAAACCTTTTAGAATAAAATCAGCAAGAAAATATTATATAGCTATGGAAACACCTGATCCAATCATTTCTGTTTCTCTCCCTGCAAAGACTTCACAGGTCACAGCGTAAGTTCCTGCAAAACTAAACTGTGGCTTTGTTGGAAAGTTTTCATGTGTTTTCTAAGTTGTGAGAAATCTTATGATAATAAGGAGAAAAAAAAAAAGCTAATTATTTTCCCACATTACATTGTGATTTCATCACGGTCATGTTAATAATAAAACAATAGAAAGCCACTTCTTGTTCCGAACTAGTTTTCATGTGTCAAAAAAGTCCCATTTTAATTAAGTGCTTTGAGCATGTAAACACACCCTCAGATCAGCATCTATGTAAAAAATGAATTTGTAGTCTCTGATCGGAATGATTTTAGTGAAAACATTGTCTGTGTAATGGCAGCCACTAATGACAGTTTAGCGCTGCATCACAGGCACTTAAGAGGGCCTGTCAGAGTTGTTTCTCTTTTTAATAATAAGAACACTGTATATTAAAGAACAGCACAAACTGTTTCTGCAATAGTCTGACTAGTACAAATCTACAGATCTGCACTGAAGCAGGAAAGTGGTTTTCAGGGCCATAAAAATTTAGAATTACTAGTACAAATATCAGCCACACATCTCAACATGAACTGGAGATGACCGTGAAATCCTGAGATGGAGGTTGAGTTTGTAAAGACGGAGGAGGTTCCTACCGCTGCCTGTTGTCTCTTCAGCTTGTCTCGGTACTCCTCCAGCTCCTGCAGGTTCAGCTCAGGCGGGAGTTTCTGATCACATACAGGAAAAATATGCATGTTACTTTACAATATGTCCTCCTACACAGACAAACACAGCAAAGACTTTAACAGCTTCCAAACAACTCTTCCAAACACATTCATTGCAGTGAAGCCTTTTGTTGGACTTTCTTCTTCAGGTCACGGCACTGAACTCGCTGTTTACACATCTTAAAGATTTCCCACAAAACATTCCAAGACGCTTTTAATTGTGTGGCTCAAGATGTGAGTGGGAGTCAAAAAGTTCTCAGACAAGTGTTATACATGGTGTCCACAAAGTCTCTTTATAATTAAAAAAAAAATGGATTACAAAAGCAATTGATGAGATATGCTAATCAGATTTCTTCTATGTACTAAGTGGTTATCGATGTTTTTAATCACATTGCATTGGTCCATTATTCTTCAACAAGAGATCAGTTACTGCAAATTTTCACCGTGACCTTTTGACTGAATATCAATCAATCAATCAATCAGTTAGTCAAAATTTATTTATATACAGTAGTGCCAAATCATAACAAAAGTTATCTCATGACACTTTACATATAGAGCAAATCAAAACCAGACTCTCAAGCCAATTTACAGAACCCAAAAGAATCCTCCAGGAGCAAAAACTAGTGTCACCACAACTGGATGACCTCCAACCATCCATCCTTTTCCAGGTAGATGGTGCACCACCAGACTGGGGACTGCATGTTGGTGGGTTCTAAATAAAACATTTCCAGACCGGTGGATTGGAGGGGATGGTCCAATTCCCTGGACACCTCATTCACCAGATATCACTGCCCTGGATTTATTTCTATGACATTATGTTCAAGATATCATGTACTGAACAAAGATACAGGACATCAACGACCTGAAGTACAAGATCACTGATGTCATTGACATCATTGATGAGTCTATGATACAGACAACATGGAAACAAATCCAGTACCGTCTGGATGTGCTTCATGTAACTAATGGTGTCCATATAGAGGTGGATTAAATGAGGCAAAAAAAACTTCAAAATCTACTTTTCATTTTGTAGTAATTTCCAGAGATTTGTCTTTCATTTGCTTTTGTAACAAATTCATTAAATTGTAAAGAGACTTTATGGACACACTGTAATTTCAAAATATGCAGTCGATAGTCCCAGCAATTCTACAAAGAAGGAATCTACCAACTGAAACATAGATTGCAAAATTTTCAGACTCTAATGAAGCTTATGTAGAAAAATAATTTAGTTATTTTGATGAATAAACTTGTTATGACATTTGCCTGGGACCTTTTTGACTCTCCCTCATACTTTGGTTGGCTCCTCCTCCACTTAACCCTTAGGAGTCCCTGGAAGTGTCGACACATCCTGATGACACAACCGATATAAGATGAATAGCAGCGAGACGGAGCCTCGCTGAGTCTCCGTTTCAACTTGTGTGGAAAGTGCAGATGTCAAACTAATACTGTGAAGTCAACTGTGTTGAGAGGAAAAGTAAAACTAGACTCATGATACACAATATAAACATCATTTTCAGCAATAGTGTCATCATGTTTGGCGAGCGTTTGGTGCAGGAAGAGATGATAAAAACGGGCTTCTAAGAGAAGTGCTTGCATGAAAAAAAAAAACATGTCACCGCATTCCAGTGCTGGAAAAGTACATCACATGGACCAATCAGAGAAGTGCATGCTTCACCATGTGTAATTTGGTTGATGCGCAACCAGAAAAGTTGTGGAAGTAACGGCAACGGAAAAGACTCAGCAATAGGATAGGATTAGCAAACTTCATGATGTCAGAGATTTGTGCATATTTAGTGTTTTTTAAGTGTATAGTTAGTGTGTTGTGCAGTGTGAGTGTGCAGTGTAGTTGCTGTAGTTATAATAGTTGTATATAGTTTTTTGAGTTGTTAAAATGGTTCATTGAATATGTTTTTTGATTGTATTGTGACACCAGATTGTTTTGGAAATAGCTGTATGTAGTTTTACTAAAAAAATGCCTGAGGCATTGCCAGCATTTTCATTAAATAGCAGTATGTAATTTTGTTACATGAGACATTTGTACTTATAGTTATGAAGTTTTCTATTTCTATGTTTATTTTAAGTTATAAATTGGTTTGTTCAACATATTATTGGTGAAACACAGTAAACAAAGTTAAATTTTTTCTTACTCGGACTTCATGTTTTTGTGTGATTTTAGGTTAAGAGTGTTAGTACAGCATGTCAAATGAAAACAGTAACTGTACAGTTACACAAGTGAGGTTGTGCTGAAAAGAAATTTGACAAAATAAGGCAAAGTTTTTTAAGGCAAAAGTTTTTGATGAGAGATATGAAGGCAAAATCTAAAGTCAATCAAATCAAAAAAGGCCAAAATACACTCAGACTCCAGAGGGTTAACCAATAAAGACCCAAGCATCCACCATCAAACAAAACCATCAGCTGATCTAAACTGTTTAATGCCTGTTGATCCATTAATCCTATCAATACATGTAAATAATTGGTGTAAAATACAGTTTGCCATCTTTTCATGGTCATCAGATATGACCCATTTGGACGTTCAGAGGCTCCATAGTAAACGTGGAAACACCATCATTAATTCACAAGTAAAACCCATGGAGTTTGACAGATGACAGTGGATGGAGACACTTGTGTTATATTCAGTTAATGACATATTTTGATGAAAAAGTCACTTTTTCTTGTTTTCTCTGTTTTTGATATAATAACCCTGAACTTTACTCTGAGCTTTAGTGAACATCCGCATAATCAGTAAATTAAATACAGGAAAATACATGATTTATACTGAAAAAATGCAAACTACAGAGGACAATATTAGAATAAATGGTGATAAATCACTTAAGAAAGGTTAGATATAGAGAAAAATTCATTTGGGAACTGTCATAAAAGTAGTACAGGGTCATAATGGGTTAAAAAAAAACAAACAAAAAAAACCCAAAAACAAAACAAAAGCTCTCAATAAACACACTTTGCCAGATCATGAGTCAGATTAGTCAAGGAGGTAAAGGGATGTTATTTAGTAAACAGAAAACAAACTCCGCTCGTGAAAGAAGATATTACAAATCCATGGCCCAAAGGATGATAGGTAATTACTTTCCCCTTGACTGAGAGTCTCATTTCAGAAGGTGTAGCAATACCAAGATAAATCTAATGAGATTTCACACCCTTCTTCTGTTGAGCGGATGCAATCCATCAATCTGGACGTCAGTGGATGCATGCAGCTCAGCAGAAGTGTAGGAGACAGCAGCTCAGGTGAGAAGAGCTTTAACGCTGCCAGTCAGACAAGGTTCAAAGCACTGGAAACCATATTTATTCACATCAGGAAGCCAATATGGGTGTTATCAGAGCGACGAGGACGTGCGGGGGATTGACAGAGTAATTATTTTATCACATGAGCGCTAGAATTTAAGGCAGAGTCACTGTGGTGCGTTCAGGGGCTAACCTGCAGTTCGTGCTGCACCATGTCAAAGGAGTCGTTGGAGAAGTAGACCTCCTCGATGCTGTCGATGATCTCCTGCTCGGCCTGAGGATCGATGGGCTGCTCCCGTAGCTCCCGCATCTCCTCCTGAAGTAAGTCGAGAATAAAATTAATAAAATAATCAAGAAAATGAAACAAATGGAACAAAATGATTGAGTAAATAAATACAAAATCGCAGAAAAAAATTTAAAAATGAGCACAAAATCAAAAAATAATTTAAAATGAACAAAAATGAAAAAAAAAAAAAAAATCAAGGAAATGTGCAAAATATTCAATAAAATGAACAAAATATTCAAAAGGGTGAAAAAAAACAAACAGAAAAAACTCAACAAAATAAGCACTAAATTAAAAATGAATGAAAAGTGAGGAAAGTAATCAAGAAATAAATAAAGAAAAAAATCAACAAATCTATTGACAAAAAAATCAAGAAAATGAAGAAAAATCAACAAATTGATCAAGTTCACAAAATAATCAGGAAAATAAAGGAAAAACGCACTACATCAAAAAGTTTAAATTGGCAAAACATGACCAAAATAAACATCAAATTAAATCTGAAAACTTTTTCACATATACAGAGTAAGCAACTTATTTCCTCCTGAAATAAGTCAGGAAAGGCCAACAGAGAAAGAGAGAGAGAAAGAGGTGGAGAAAGTGAGTCAAAGGCAAACAGTGACCACGGGGGAATTAAAAAGTGTCCTTGAACTAAACACTCACTGAGGACACAAACAGTAAAAGGTCCAAAAACACTGAATTGCATCATTTACCAAGTAATGAAAGTACAAACAAACAATCTAACAGAAAAATGTCATGACAAAAAGAGAGAAAAGGGGGGAAAAAAATGAGCGTATTTGCAACAGGAAGGACACTAGTGGGGGAAAAAAACCCAAAAGGGTAGATGGGATTAAAGGAACAAGAGGAACAGAGGAGTTTAAAGACAAAGGTGAAGGGCTAAAAGTGAAGAGAACAGAATTAGAACAACACAGAGAACAAGGGGCAAGGAGAGGGAAAGGGCAGATGTAAAGCGAGGTGGGGGGATAGATTAAAGGGGAGGATTGCAGCTCGTTTCAGTGGTTGTCATGGACGATGGCGAGGGACTTTAGAGGAAAGAAGAAAAGAAACGGAGGGAAAACATTTTCTTTACAGACATCCGCCTTCAGAACCATCTCTGAGAAACATCACAGCGTTATTGATTAACACGGTGTGAATGTGCCACGTGGGTGTACTTTAGATGAGGGGCTTTAACCCCCCCCCCATCGGCTTTAATGAGCACATATAATGTCAGGACCCATAACACAAGTATAGTGAAAGATACTAAAAATAGGTGCCGCCAGTGACAGTAGTCGCTTTTCCATTGACCCTCAAATTGCGCAAATATAACTTGCACATAAAAATTTACCTAATGGGAAAACGACAATTTCGCCAAAAGCCTCATTTTTCCATTAAAAGTTTCTGCACTGGCAAGAGGTGGTTTTCGGGTGTAGCGCAAATGGTATATCACACAAAACTGCAATGGAAAGACCTTTTTTCGCGAGTAGAGTCAGGTGAATTAAAAAAACGGATGTTGACGTACGTTACAACAAGCGAAGAAGAAAAAGAAACATGTCGTGGAATGTGTGGACACACCAGGAAACCCAATCATTTTTTAATTTAGTACGAGATAGAGCGGTAATATATAATAATAATGAATATATCTGTAGATCAACACCATATTTATGTTCGTCGCCATGTTTATGGAATGACTTCTCGTGTCATCTCACAATTATAAATAAACAAATCATCGCATTTATGATTTAATGGAAAAAACGACATTACGCACTTCTGTTTTTTCGACATTTAGTAAATATCTGTTAAGTTTTGCACAGATGTCCAATGGAAAAGCGACTATTGTGAGCCTGGAATGTCAAACTCATTTTAGCTCAGGGGCCACATTCAGGCCAGTTTGATCTGAAATAGGGCTGGGTAAAAAAATCCATTTAATCGATTTTGGATTAATTTCTTTTTAATTTTGTGTAATTGATTAATGGTGAATGAGATCGATTTTTCAGAGCAGGACTGCAAGTAAATGACCCGGAAACCGCCGACGTGGAAGCACAGCCGGGGTGTTGGTCATGCTCGCAATGGTTCTGGCGCAAGAGGTACGCAGAGGAAGGGTGGGGAAAACCCCTCTGCTGGAGGTTCTCCCGGCCTCAAACTGGAACCCACAGTGTGGAGGAACTGGTTGGCAGAGGCGGGTTGCAGAAGCCAGTCGTTCTAGAACTATTAACTTGGATCACCTGTGGCTGAGTGCGGAGTCAGAGGAATAGTAAAACGGAAATCACGAAGCTCCGCTTACCCACCCTCCCCCTCCAGTGAGTTTCTTGTACCAAGGGCCCAACATGATTCTGTTTCTGGGGGGTCAAATTGGTTGCAGTGCCCCAGGGTGATAGTAATGTGCCTTAATGCTTGAAGCACCTGGTATAAAACAGACTAAAAATAACGAAGAAGTCCGTTCTGAGCCACTGTAGAAACATGGACATGTTTGTGTCCTGTTCGTTATTTCAGAGCAGATTCAGCCATTTACTGCTGAAATGTCAGATTTATTTCCTTTCTAATATCAATATTGATTCTGTGTTTCATGGCTGCAGTAGTCAAATAATCAAGTTACAACTCAAAATTGTACTATGGTATCACTAAATGAATCTGAATCAGTCAGTTAATACTGAATTGAATCGAATTGAATCACAATTAATCAATTCAGAACCTCATGAATCGAAATCGAATCGATTAAGGAAATTGGCCATGATACCCAGCCCTAATCTGAAATGGGTCGGACCAGTAAAATTATAACATAATAGCCTATAAATAATGACAATTCCAAATGTTTCTTTTTGTTTTAGTGCAAAAAAAACCACATTAAATTATGAAAATATCTACATTTACAAACTATCCAAACAAAAAAGATGTAAAAATGAACAACCTGAAAAACTGAAACGACCCATGACTTTCAACATGGATTAATCTCAGCTGATGAAATTATTTTTTGGTGGGGTGCAATATGCAAGTCAGGTTTCAGCTGCACTATAACCACATATCACCACTAGGATATGCCAAAGCACATGCACCACTATTTTAACATATTAATTTACATCTAAATAAAAATACACAGTCAGGGTGTTTGCTCTTTATCCAAATAAAAATTCCAGACTTTTTCAAAACTGCTATTTTTCCCCCCAAACCTTGACTTTTATACTTGCTTTTCTGCTTTACTGGTTGAGATTGTACCTGTTGTGTTCAGTAGAAAAGTTCATTTTAATTTTAAGCATATTAATGAATGAATGCATAATTCGCAATAACTGATGTTTTACTGACAGAAACGTTTTCAAAACATATGAAAATCACAAAATTGCATGGATATCACACAAACAAGTTTCACTGGAATCGTTCCAGTATAGATCAGTTGGTGAAATCATATCTGGTTTTTTATCCGTTTTCCTCATGTATTACTTATTTTACAAGATTATGTGCCTTTGAGCACTCTAAAATTCAACTATGACAAACTGTTTTCATATTTTAGTAAGACTTTCACACAAAATTCCAGACTTTTCAAGACTTTCAAGACCTGCACAAGCACCCTGACAGTATGTGTTTTCAGTCGTTTATTTTTATATGTAAATTTCACCCGTCTATCCTTCAAACATGCACATTTTTCTATGATTCTATTGTTAAAGTCAGGCATGTCCCTCATCACTGTCTTTACCACTGATAGATGGACAATGCATTTGGACCAGGGGTGAAGGGAGTGCAGGTAGACTGAATGGCATTAAAAAAAAAAAACGAAAATTAACCTAAAGGCTGAATGATAATATTGTTACCATTTGTGCTGATGCCATATAGAATTGTGACCCCTTGGAAATCTGAAAATTGGTCACTTTTCTATATAGAATTGTGACCCGCAGATCAGTTATCTAGTATGAAAAACTGACCCACCCCATAGAATTTAGACCCTTTATAAGAATTTGTACTGTATGTTCATAAAAATGTTCTAACACATTTCCATATCATAACAAGCTTAAATATACGTGTATTATTTGAAATTTTCACCAGAAACTACTAAATTAATTAATCCATACAGCCATTGAAGTATATAATCTGAGTTCATTTTAGAGTTGCTGGACATCATAAACATGAAATCTACCACAAATTACATCTTCATCAGCAGCATCTGCAGCCATTTCCAGCCAGTCTTCACTGTTTAAATTCAATTCTTACAAAATAACAATATCTTACATTACTCTTTAAATATGATACATAGGGATGGGAATTGAGAACCGGTTCTTTTTGGGAACCGGTTCCCAGTACCTTAATTCCTTGGAATCGCTTGCCTGCCTGCTTAACGATTCTGCTTATGGATTCCGCCTTCGTTGCACATGCATGATGACGTCACATGTACGCTGCATTGCCCTTGTTCAGAAACACTCCAAACCATGGCTATATTTCATGCAAAAAGATGACACCAGGGACACTTGGAACACTTGCAAAGCTTCCATTTCTTTAAAGGAGGGGAATCCCTCCAATATGCTCAAACATTTGTCCACAGCATGTGATTAATTTGCAGGAATGTCACATGTTTGATATGCTACTTAGCGACGCATGTGAATCTAGTGGCAGAGCAGAGCAAACACCAGGGCGACATCCAGGCCCAGTTCTGGGGTGGGGGGACAACAAACATGCTGCCCCCTCAAATAAAAGTTTCTGAAGGTAGGGAAAAGTAAAATGAGGTGCACAACAGCAGGAGACACAGAGGAATTAGTAAAGAGTCGTAAGTTTCACTTTGTACAGTTGTATGGTGTAACACCCCCTCACCGAACTGGACCCAGTGTCATCTGTTATTATTATTTGTGCATACTGTATATGTTATATTATTATTCCCTCATCCAAAGAGAATCGATAAGAGAATCGATTAGGAATTGGATCAATAAGCCAAATTGATAATGGAATCAGAACTGTTAAATTCTTATCGATCCCTAATGATACAGTTATAATCATCATATTGTAAATACTATAAATGCATAATTGTGATGCATTGAACATTGTACCAGTGTATATATTTGGAATACCATGTACTTGTACATTTGTGCAATGCATGATTTTTAATACATTTTTGTGCTTTTCATAACATGTTTTGTGTTTATATATATATATATATATATATATATATATATATATATATATACACACACACACACACACACACACACACATACATACATATATATATATACATATATATTAGGGTTGTGCAATTAATCGAAATTCAATTACGATTTCGATTATTACACGCAACGATTACAAAACTTATGTAATCGAGAAAAAACGATGATTAATTTTGAGTCGTTTTAATTCACGCGCACGCAAGCTACCATGAGCTGCTCTGCCCCGCCCCCCTCTAAGCTACTGCTGCCTGCTAGCCGGCAGGTCCACCCCAAGAGGAAAGTTGTACCTAGCGGTCTGGAAAAATGGCAGGACAATCACAGCAGAAGTGCTTGGTAAACAAAAAAGGCAAGTCAAATTCAATTGTATGGAATCACTTTGGGGTTGATGAAGAAGACGAAGAGCAAAAACACATCACGTACAAAAAGTGTTTCGTAGTTGTGTCCGCACCGACCGGTAACACAACAAACCTTTTTAACCATCTAAAGTTTAACCACCGCCACCTTTATCATAATCTTATGAAAAACTAAAACACATAAAAACAACTGCGTCTACAACTTCATCCGCAATGCAATCTTCAGTTTCCGAATCTCTTTACGCTGCAACTCCCGTATTAACCTAACCTAACCCGTATAACCCTAACATACGTCTTCTAGATGGCTGATGTATACAGAAGGCCTTAACTGAAACCTCACGGCACGCCACTGAATTTACTATGTTTCATACTACACTGAACATACTTGAATTTATAATTTGCACTTTACGTGAGCTTTTTTTTTTTTTTTTTTAATTGCTACAGTTCTATGGCAAGTCTATAGCAGTTTAATTACAGTGCACTATTTATTTACAAAAGGAAACATACTTGAATTTACAGTACACTTATTTGCATTCAAAGATTTTTTTGTTTCGTACAAAAGTGAACATACTTTGTTTTAGTGGTTAAAAGCTTTATTTATGTTTAAAGAGTATATTTTAGATTGTTTTGCAAGAAAAAAATAAACAACTTTAAGGTTAACAAATAATCGTTTTTAATAATCGTGATTTCAATTATTGCTAAAATAATCGTGATTTTTTTTTTTCTATAATCGAGCAGCCCTAATATATATTTATACACAAATACATACACACACACATATATATATACATACATATATATATATACACATACATATATATATACATATATATATATATATATATATATACACACATATATACATACATATATATATATATATATATATATATATATATACACACATATATACATATATATATATATATATATATATATATATATATATATATATATATACACACACACACACACACACACGCATATATACATACCACCATTTTATACAAGTGCATCAGAATTTTGATGTGTATTTGCTGTGTATACAATGACGAAAAAGAAATCTTAATCTTGGGATTCGAACCCCAGCATCCCGTATCATAGACAGTAGTGTTACCGGCTGAGCTATCCGCTAATACAGGGTGTCCCATAAGTCTCCATACATAGGAGACATAATAGATTCCATGGTTCTAACATGTATTTCTTTATATTTCTTCTTTATAGTTCTTCAGCAGTGGAGGACACGCATTGAAATGTGTTCCTGACAAAATGGCAGTCATATAGAGCATATTATATAAATAAAAATGGTTTATGTCAAGAAACGTTTATTTTTCCTATGTATGGAGACTTATGGGACACCCTGTATATAGTAATATATAGTGGATTTAATCAAATTAAATCACATATACAGAGAACATCTTCACTGTCAGTGCATGGAAGTAAGTGGAAAACCTTCATTTAAGAAAATGCTGACTCCAATTTCCTGCTTGCGATCAATATGTTCAGGCATCAGCAGGTTAAAGCATATTGGCACTAAAAATAGACCTAATGCCTGGGAAGGAGGTGAGCTACAATGGGTGTGGAATTATAGGATAAAAGCCATCCACACACAGAATATTCATCCTCATCTCATTACGTTAATGTGAAGGAATCTGACTGGATGAGACAAAGCGTGTTACACACCTGCCTCCACGCAGACACTTTTCCCAGCTGCGATCAGGGAGAAGTGTGAGGTAAACCAATGAAGTGTGTCACCTACGTAAGTGAATCCGCTTCTGTGGGTGAAGCGTTTGTCGTCCTGCCTGACGCTCATATAAAAAGAACACTGCAGTGAGACGTTTAGAGTGAAACTAAACACTGATTTCATTCACCTACAGAAACAAATCCCCTTCACAGTGGTAAGAAAATGCACATGAAAGGAAGTAAAGCATTGAACGGCTGTTTCTGTTCTGCATGGGGTCTTTGCACGCCGCCGTGCACAGATACTGTGGATGAGCGTGCAAGTTGGGAGTCAGGTAAGAGAGTGAGTGGGCACCCTCGGGGGGAACTGTGTGGGTGAGAGTGCAAGATTGGAAGGGGAAGGTTTTAGAGAGAGGCGATGAGCACGTTTCTCCATCAAAAAGGAGGTGGGTGAGAAATCAAGTCAAATGAAAGGGGAAGAGAAAAGAGGAGGAGGAGGAAGAGGAGGAGGAGGAAGAGGAAGAGGAGGAGGAGGGGGGAGTGACTCACCAGCAGCTGAAGTTAACCCATAAAGACCCAGGGATACTTTTGAAGTAGTTCCCAAATTCATTTTTCCCCCTATTTAACCTTTCCTAAGTGATTTATCTTCATTTATTATAATATTATCCTGTGTGTTTTGTATTTGCCACTGTACATCATGTATTTTTTTTACCTGTGTTATTCAAAGGTTAAGCTGTTACATCAAATGCATGCATACACAGACTGACCATTTATGAAAAAATATCAATTGTATTTGCAAATGACCTGCGTCTCCTGTATTTTGTTTAATGTTTCTTATATCAGTAAAAAGCAGCACATTACAAAAAGCATTGTCTTATTCACTTTGTGTCTCTCCCTCTGCTGAGTGACATTAAAATTCATGACAAATGCTCAGATGCACAAGCTCATCTAGTGTGGAAACACAAAAAAGCAAAACAAAACAAAAACATAATGTGCGCACACTTGAAAACCCTGAGCCTGACTTATCAGGCACACTACTGCCCCCAGTGGCCTGACTTATCAGTGCATGAAAAAGGTTTTGGACAGACAGATGGATGACCAACTAACGACAGTACCCTGCAGCCAGTGTGGCCGAGGGTAAAAAATGGCTTAAATTGAGGCAGGAGAAGAGTGGTCTGTTTAATATGCAATGGATATATTTGGTTGAGAAAAAACTCATTAGCACATGAAGACCCAGTGCTACTTATGCAGCAGTTTCCAAATAATATTTTCTCTTTATTTAACTTTTCCTAAGTGATTTATCACCATTTATTATATTATCCATCTGCATTTTGCATATTCCACTGTAAATCATGAATTTTCCTGAAAATTCTAAGTTTATTACATCAAAACAGAGAAAAATGAAGAAAAAGCGATGTTTTCGGCAAAGATATCAATAACCGAACATAAACAAAGTGTCTCCATTCACCGTCATTGATCTAACTCCATGGGTTTTACTGGTGAATCAATGTTGTGGAAGATGACAGTGTTTCCATGTCCAAATGGGTCATATCTGATGACCATGAAAAGATGATGAACTGTATTTTACACCAATTATTTAGATGTATTGATAGGATTAGTGGACAGGACAGTCAACAGTTCTAAAATGAAATTGTTTAACACTGTTTAACACCTGAAACACCATCATGTTCAGTTACACTGATTCACCAGTGAAACCCATGGAGTTGAATAAATGACAGTGGTTGTAGACACTTGTTTTATGTTCAATTAATGATATATTTTACTGAAAAGTCACAGTTTCTTCAGTTTTCTCTGTTTTGATCTAATAATCTTTGAATGTACTCTGACCTTTTATGACAACCTGCATAATCAGTAAATTAAATACAGGAAAACACAAGATTTTCACTGAAAAATACAAAATACACAGGATAATATTATAATAAATGGTGATAAATCACTTGGGAAAAACATGAAAAATCATTTGGAAGCTGTGACAAATAATAGTTGTGGGTCTTTAATGGTTAAAATCATATCCATCCAGACACACAGATAACATACATTTAGCGCCTGGTTTTGGGATTTAATGTCAATATTTGCTCATTTTCTTTATTTTGATATAACGTTGTGAAAGCCAACAATCTGAGTTCTTATCTTTTATGTGGTCAGAACATGACAGTTAACCCATAAAGACCCAAACATCCACCGGTCGTCTGTGGATGTTTGGGTCTTTATGGGTTAAAGCAGAAAGGAAAACACAGAGGAAGAGGCCAAACACAAGTGACTGGTTGCATCTCTCCTGCCACTCCAGCACAGTTGGAACTCTTCACCTGCCCTGTGTTGGTGGATTTCCCTCCTTTTTCCTCTGTGTTCCCGTGGAGCCGAACTCTAAACATTAGTGAGTGAGTCATTGAGAGGCTCCCTTAGGTTAAATAATTCCTTCCCTGACACTGTATAAACACAAAAACAAAACAGACACCCCTGATCTCCATGTGTGAAAGCCCACTATTATCCCAGTGCGACGCTTTGATCAAATCCCACTTAAAAAGGACGAGTGACAAACAACCCCCCCCCCATCCCCACAAATTAATGAAATCCCCATCTTGTCACGGAAATTAGAAATCTATTTGCATCCAAAGTGCAACATGTTTAACAAGCCTTATCAAAGAATCAAAGTAGATGTTTGTCTGGCTGATTTAATGCAGAAAATCGTGCGGTGGACGAAAAAAGTGCCGACGACGACAACAACAACAACAACGCGGGCCTGGATAAAACAAAAGACTCAATAAACAAGAGGAGGCTCATGGAAAATCCTGAGAGAGACGAGTAGAGAAAGGCAGAGGGTTAAAGTGACCGAGGCCAGGGCCAATTATTTCCACTATGGAATCATTCATCAGACAAATAAATCAAACCGGCCTCATTGTCATCAGCGCTGAATATTTATGTCAGTCTCGCTGGGTGGGTAGCCTCATCTGCTCCTAAACCAGGGCTTAACACAGTCGTTCTCAGGGATGTGAGGACACGAGTGCAGCCAACAGCAAAACCCAGGCTTCAACCTGTCGTCAGCTGCACCGTGGTTTAGGGATTCAATACTGTCTGCGTCATCATTCACTGCTTTGTTTCATCCTTTTCAGGTTTTCTGAGCGTTCTGAGGCTGCAAGACGCAACGCTTCTGCATTAACAACACGGGTTGTTCTATTCTGTGGACTTACTGTTGTATGTTACATCAAACGTTTCCAAGGGATGTGATTTTATTCAGTGTGGAGGTTTCATTTGGTCTCGTCTCTGCTGCAGCATCTGTTAACAGTACCTGCAGTTTTTCTAATGAAGGAAATTTTCCCATTAAACTTAAAACGGAAATACTGATGTTAATAAACTACCTATATGGACAAAAGTATTGCAGGGCTGTACACTTACTTTTTTAGGTGCTAGCGCTAGTGCTAGCAAGTTAAAATTTTAGTAGCACAAAGAAAAATTTCGTAGCACGCACAGTTGGACAGTTAGTTGAGAGAGAGAGTCGGACGTTAAAAGTATGTTAAGTTTCAGTTTCGTTTTCACACTAGCCTAAGTGGCGTTATGTACGGACCGCACCCCCACATACATTGACATTGTTGTCGTGACACGCTGAGGTAAAAACTACAGAAAAATACTTATTCATTTTGCTTGAGGCTTCTTCTTGTTCTTAGTTGTAATGTAAAAAAAAATTATACAAATGGTGTGGTTTCCCGGCACACATCAGCGAGGGCAGAACGTTTACCCGGAAATGTAGTTCTTTTGTATTCGGATTGAGAAGGACCGTACACAGTTAGAACTACAACTCCCATAAAGTATCGCTCCAACAACTGACGAATAGGACAAGACACAGTAATATAGCCTAGTTTCCCACTATTTTAGACATGATACCAGCGCAACTCCTTTGCACTTGTGCTAATGGATGCATATTTCTCTTCACACGGAATGATTTTTAGTAGTAAATGAAATGGAAACTGTCGCCCTGTATTGGAACACATCATGGCTGCAGCGCGTAAGATGATGATTTGCGATATAAATGTTAATATTCCCTTAAAGCTTAATGGGAGATGTGAAGAAAGTAGATGTACGGTTCCTACAGGTTTCTACAAGTTAAATTTGAGTCTTTTTAAGACCTTTTTAAAACTACTTAGAACAGAATTTAATGCCTATTTTATGGCCATACTGGCAAAAATTTGTGACTCATAGAATTTAGAAAAATGTATTTATTTACCCCAACACCTTGAACACCATCGTTCCAAGTCATTTCTCACTGGGGGCTGCAAAGTTAGCGATAACTGGTTCCTGATAGAGCTGCGCAGTATATTGTTTGAGTATCGTCATTGCGATGTACGTGTGCACAATAGTCACATCACAGGTCCTGCAATGTAGGAGGCAAATGAACTCAACATGTTCTTATCTAATTTCAAGGGTATGTGACACACTGCATGCAGCGATCCACCAATCACAATCTTTCTTAATCATCTGTAATGAGTCACTGGTAACAACATTGAAAAATTAACAATGAACAAGAGAAAATCACCGTAAACAAAGACTTGGTGCCAAAAAGAAAAGCAACATCAGTTATCTGGAATTATTTTGGCAATAAGAAGGATGATATTAAAACACATGTTCTGTGTTGACAGTATCTTGCACTTGTTGCCATGAGAGGAAATGCAACTAATTTGTTTGATCATTTACGTTGGCGCCACACAGCTATTATATCATTCAAGGGCGTCACAGATGGACAGCCCACAACTTTTTGATTCATAACTTTTGAACAAGACAAGTTTAAGACAAATATTACAGAGAATTGGAAAGGTCTAAATGCCATCTTAAACATACTCAAAGGACAAAATTTAGTTTCAAATATTTTTAAATGAAAAAAAAAAATCAAAAACTACTGCGTCATGGATGGACAAAAATTAACGTCTATTTTTTGTAAGAATTACAAAGTTCTCAAAAGTGAAGTTCCTGCGACATTTTCATCTGAAAATGGATTCAGTGTATACCTTAAACCTTCTATTTTACAACCTAAGTATTGGTTAGAGGAAAAAAATATTTGATCATATCTAAATAGTAAGAGGTTTGACAAATGGCAGAGTCACGAATGGACAACAAAAGTACATATCAAATTAAGCATTTTTTTATTTCAATTATCAGTACCATATATAGATTTTTTTTTACAATATTTACAACATACAAATAATATTAACATTATATTCAAATGTATTTTACATAGATAGTATATGCATTTAGAAATTTTAAACAATGTGCGTTTCAAATATGACATATATAATACAATAGTCAAATATCAATGTATTAGGAATAAATTTTGTTTTTTTAGGAGAGTTTATAAAATGAATGACGGGAGAAAACTTCACCTTCCAAACATTCACACTCATAAAAGCCTCAAATTTTTTTTTCACAATTTTTTTCCTATTTCAAAATATATTTTCTTGAAAATATAAGTAATTACCTACCCAAAAATATAAGTTTGATGTAGACTATTTTTTTTTTTTTTTTTTTTTTGACCAGATATTAACCTTCCCTTGACTTCACTCATTTGCAAAGGTGGTGTTTCGTATGGATGTGGAAAAGAAACATTTTTCTTTACGCCACAGAGTGGAAGAAGTCGAGGAAATCTCAACAGCGATCAATAATTACAGCTGCCAATCACATATTTAACACCCCCACCTCCCCTCCCACCAGCCTGAAAAGTAATTAGCCAAAGTCTAGATTATAGGGTAGATTTTCTATAAACTGAAAGGTTGTAAATAGGCTGTGATTAGAATTCTTGTTTCCTCTGAGAACACTTGAAAGGTAATTATGGGATTTTTATCTGTTGACACCCAAAATAATTTAATTATTGCAGCTTTAATTACCAATCATACTATTAAAACTCAGATATAGGCAGCTACCACAACTATACTGCAATACTCCCCCTCCCTCAGTGAAATACTCATGACTCATGCACCTTGTTTTAATTTTACCTTGTATACATCCTTTATATATCATGTATAATTCTTCTATCTGTGGTAGGGTTAGGGTCCTTTGGTATATTTTCAGTATTTCTTTGCATTTTTCTATATTTTCAGTATTTTTCAGTATATATTTTCAGTATATTTTTCTGTGATAGTTTTAGACTTTTTGTATTTTATTCTTATTCTCTTTTTACTTTATTTTTATTTTTGCATGGCTTTTTATTTACAAGGTGAGAGAAATGATATCTCAATAACACTGGTCTACAAGGAAAATGCTTCCAGAATAAAAGTAATGAAATTTTAACAAATGAGAGTCACTGATAAAGAAAAATCAAGTAAAAAACTGCTGGTTGGCTGGACTTCCCAAGATACAGCCTTGGGTCAAAATGTAAAATTCAAGAATTAACGAGAGAACGGGTTTGACCCAAAAGGAATATTTGTCTCAGAGCTACAAGATCGACTTCAAAACACTGTCTGCACATTAGAATACATTCACTTTACAGGTTCTATTTAGTGGAAGATTTATAAAACTATTATATAAATGTACATAAACCAATATATATGTGTAATAACACTTAATCATATACCTTGAAAACATCAGCAAACTGGCACTTTTGTCATTTATTTTCCAATTAATCTTATTAAAGTATGTAACATTTAGCACATTTAATCTCTGAAGCAAATCATTTCTAAAAAATTGTAGACCAGTGTAATCTGTATGTCATTGAATCGTATATACAGTCTTTCTTTTTGCACTGACGCTAAACAGAACAGAGCCGCTAAACTGATTTGCGTTGTTCCTGTAACAGTGACAGAAAATATCTAATCTATTCTATTCTATTCTATTCTATTCTATTCTATTCTATTCTTTTCTGGCTTCACTTTTCCACAGCAGCATGAGCATCATCAAACGGCGTCCATCTTTATATTTAGTCTTTGGAGCTAAAAACAGAGACGGCAAAGCTGCAGACGGAGGGTGTATATTTTCACATCCTGATGTTTTTTCTCCTGCTTTAAATAAACAAATTGAATATGATTTCTGCCCGAGTCACGTCAGACTCACGTGGATTAGCATCAGCAATGGTGGTGAAAACAACAACTCCCACAATCCCGTTCTACTTCGACATCATCTACTACTTTATCTTTTGTCATTGTTTTGATTACTCGACTTCTTCTTGACAGCGTAACAGACAGCTGTTTGTCTAAAACACTATCTTAATGAGCTGTTATTCCCTTGAAAGAAACCTAAGAACCAGGAAATACATATCACCAATTGGAGACACTCACCCAATTACAACGGCCATATCGTTGTGAAATTATTCTAAATCAAGTGGGTGTACACTTGCCCAGTGTTGAATGAGAGGCCCAGTGTGATCAGAATTTGCCAGTTTTGCTGTGACAAATCTGTGGAATGGGTAAAGGGACAGTGGCACCTACTGGTAGAAAGTGGAAACTGCATGGTGCTCATTCACCAACAGAAAAGGGGAAAAATGCCTCCTGGGAAGCAAAAGCCACTGGGAGAACCTTCTGATTCTAATATTTCATTTCACAGTTTCAACATTTCGCCTCCCAGATGCTCTGCACCTCCTCCATCAACACATTTAAGTCTGTTATGTTCCAGTTTTCACTAATTTAACTAGAAAATACTCAAATAGCTCAAAATCGACTCACATGCAGTTCAGTAGAAGACAGATTTTATATTTAGATTCCTCTCACTTGTTTTTTGTTTTTGTTTTTTTTTTTACGAGCAATGATTTACACAACAATGTGAAGCCATCACGGCCTCAGTTAAAGGCTGACAAGTTAAAAGAGAGAACGCTGGACAACACCTACAATGATCATCCTTAAAACTGACTCACTGTGGGACAAACGCTTTGAACAAAAAGGACTGAAAGAGGAAAAAAGGTTTGCTCTACTGCTTTTTAGTCTGAACCTACAAAGCAGATTATGCCACCTCAAAAGAGCCACAGATAGGTTAACACAAAAACAAATACAAAATCATCAAACATAGCTTTTAGCCTTCTGGAGTTATTTTTTAATGGATGAAAGCATTTCATTTAAAAAAAACACCAAGAGAGTCATTTATTGAAAGTTTATGTACTGAAGTAGCATCCTATATGCAGTAGCTTTTATACTTTAGTAGTTAAGAGTGTTTATTTATTTAACCTTGACATCAAATAGAGGAAGAATTCAATTATAGAACATTAAAGTTGCTTCCGTCAGCTAGTTTGGTCTAAAATTAACAAATAGTAGAGCTCCATAGTGCGTACTATTTAAAGGTTCCACATGGAAGATTTGTGCATACTCATATGGACAGTCTGTACTGTGCACATGTCAATCTGACACACTGAGCCTTTAACCCATTAAGACCCAGTGCTACTTTTGTGGCAGTTCCCAAATTAATTTTCCTCTAAATTTAACCTTTTATTATTACCTCAACCAAGGAACGGCAGAGGTTATGTTTTCATCGGGGTTTGTCTGTTTGTTCGTTTGTTTGTCTGTTAGTAAGATAACTCAAAAGGTTACAGAAGGATTTTGATGAAATTTTCGGGAAATGTTGATACTGGCAAAAGCAACAAATTATTAAATTGTGGTGGTGATCAAGGGGGGGACTGATCTACCTTGGCGGAGGTCTCCGAATGTTTTTCTAGTTTAAAAGATTTATCACCATTTATTATAATATTATTCTCTGTATTTTGAGTTTTTTCACTGAAATCTTGTATTTTCCTATATTTAATTTACTGATCATGTAGATGTTCATGGAAGCTCAGATTAAAGTTGAGGGTTATTATGTTAAAAAACAAAGAAAACTGAAAAAAGTGACTTTTTAAGCAAAGATATCAATAACTGAAGACAAAAATAAGCATCTACATTCACTGTTATTTGTCAAACTCCATAGGTTTTACTGGTGAATCAGTGTTGTAGAAGATGACCCTCTGAAGAGCCTCTGAACGTCCAAATGGGTCATATCTGATGACCATAAAAAGATGAGAAACAGCATTTTACACCAGTTATTTACACGTTTTGATATGATTAGTGGACCACAAGTTATTAAAGCTGCGTATGACTTTCGTCACCAATTTTTCATCAAGTCTGTAAAACCTGAGTCATGCCCCAAGTCAGTGGTTCTCAAATCCAGTCCTCGAGGACCCCTATCCTGCATGTTTTGGATATTTCCCTCTTCCAGCACACCTGGAAGCCATTACATTGTTATCAGGCTTCTGCAGAGCTTGATGATGAGCTGATCATTAATTGAACCAGGTGTAGCTGGAAGAGGGAAATATCTAAAACATGCAGGATAGGGGTCCTCGAGGACTGAATTTGAGAGCCAGTGGCCTAATGCTGCATTCCAGAGCGCTGGGAGGTAGAATATTTCTCACTTGGAGTCAACTACATCCAACCACGAAGTACTCCAAGTGATCCATGTTGAACATAAACAACAAACATGGAGATCACAAATCTAAGCTCCTATTTGCTTTGGTACTGAGGAGGCATTTTAACTGTCGACAGTACAGTGCTCACATATATGCAAACGAGATGGAAGAAGCGAAATGACAGATGAGCTAATTATGCATTGTGAAGTTTTTTTTTCATTGTGAACTTGCACACTGCGCCGCCATTGTTGTGTTGACGTCACGCTGTAGTTCGCGGTGAGGTCAAGGTACTTCTATCAGGCCCCACTTTGCAACTAGGACCTCTGGCTCGGACAGGCATTTTACAGAGTTGGACGTCGTAAACTTCTCAACTCCCAGCAGTCTGGAATGCAGCCTAGGTATCGTACATCCGTGAGTTTTTCCATGATTACGCACCTGATTCTCTTCCCTCACGGTGAACAATTTTGAAGTGTACTCCACCATAAACACTCCATGTGTTCGCATTACAAACAGAGCCGGCAGGTCACTTGGGCATTTTCCAAAATTTGTCGCTCCACTCCCCACAGTGCACGTCGCGACAAATTTCCAAAAATGTCCAAGTGACCTACCGGCTCTGTTTGAAAACACATGGAGTGTTTATGGTGGAGTACACTTCAAAATTGTTCACCATGAGGGTGAACCGTGAGGTGCGTAATCACGGAAAGACTTACAGATTTGTGATACTCAGGCTATCACTCAGATTTTACGGATTTGATGAAAAATTGGTAACGAATGTCATACGCAGCTTTAAACATTTTAGATCAGTAGATGATTTTAGTTGTCAGTTGCTGTTTGGGTCTTTATGAGTTAAACACCACTCCACTCATATAGGTGCAGGTCAAAAACTTAGAATATCATGAAAAAGTTCAATATTTTTTGTCACTCATTTCAGAAAGTGAAACCCATGTATTATATGACTCATTAGACATATTAGACATATAGACTTATTTGTGGAAATTTTGATGATTATGGCTTACAGATAATGAAAACCCAAAATACTGTGCCTCAGAAAATTAGAATATTGCATAAAATCAATTAAAACAGGATATTTTAAACAGAAATGTCAGGCTTCTGAAAACTATGTTCATTTCTACGTACTCAAGACTTGGTTGGTTCTACTTTTACATGAATTCCTGCATCAGTGTGTGGTGTCATGGAGGTGATCAGCCTGTGGACCTGCTCAGGTGGAATGGAAGCCCAGGTTGGGTTGATAGTGTCCTTCAGCTCATCTGCATTGTTAGATCTGGTGTGTCTCATCTTCCTCTTGACAATACTCCATAAATTCTCTATGAGGTTCAGGTCAGGTGAGTTTTCTGGCCAATCTAGCACAGTAACACCATGGTCACGGAACCAGCTTTTGGTACCTTTGGCAGTGTGGGCAGGTGCCAAGTCCTGCTGGAAAATGAAATCAGCATCTCCATAAAGCTTCTCAGCAGAAGGAAGCATGAAGTGCTCTAAAATGTCCTGGTAGATGGGTGTGTGGACTGTGGACCTCAGAAAACACAGTGGACCAACACCAGCAGATGCCATGGCAGACCAAATCACCACTGACTGGAAACTTCACACTGGACCTCAAGCAACGTGAATTCTGTGCCTCTCCACTCTTCCTCCAGACTCTGGGACCTTGATTTCCAAATGACATGCAAAATGGACTTTCATTTGAAAAGAGGACTTTGGACTTTCCATAGTCAAGCCATAAACATCAAAATTTCAAGAAATAAGGCTTGAAATATTTCACTCTGTCTAATGAGTCTGAAACGAGTGACAAAAATATTGAACTTTTTCATGATATTCTAATTTTTTGACCTGCACCTGTACTGGTCTATTGTAAATATCCCATTTGTGTGTTTCATGTACAGACATCCTACAGCTGTTAAGACTTCAATAGGAAGATGATCAGCCAACTGAGGGGGAACACCTACCTCTGCAAACAGAACAAGTTAGAGCATTAAACTACAATTAATTCCTCGGTCACAACTTCAGCGTAACAAATGTAGTAAGAATCCACCTTTGACAGATTTGGTTTGTTAAAATTGTTTTAAGTTCTGTTTTTACATCAGTGCATTGTGCACAGCGGTGTACATTCTGCCACCACTGTCACTCATGCATCTGCATGTTTTGGGGTCAAGTGAATCGTACATGAACCAAAGCCTTCATTAAAATTCAAAGGCCTAGTCATGTACACACCATGTAACCATGAAACCACCAGGATCTGGAAAAACAACACAGCGCTATCAAGGTTTTTCAGTTCAGCATTCAGGTGTGGGTGGTACCACGCTAGGGTTCAAGAGTATAATGACTTAAATCACATCTAATGGTTGGAGTTAGTCCAACAAAACAAAATGATGTCAAATATAAATATGAATCAAAATCGGACAATTTTCATGGGAAATTCATGCAGACTCTAATATGATACCCCAGATAACTTTACCTGAGCCTCTGAACACCAAGCGAAAACCCTGGAACACCTTTAAATCTAATGATCTTATAACTGAAGATGACGATCACATCAGAATATTATGATGATTGTTTTTACTGTTACTTTATTTAAAAAAAGAAAAAAAAAAACAATAAATGACTGTTACTGTAATCATGTTTGTACTGCTCATCTCCACAACCTTTATTAGATATAGTCAATTTTTGACCAGAAAAAAAAAAAAATCCATCTAGATCATAAAAATCAGCCATTGAAATACAGAAGGAATGTGGTACCTGAAATATGACACATCTTAGCCAATTAAATATTAAAACATTTTTACTGAGTGTAAAAGTCACACATGTAAGAATGACTTAAAGCCTAAAAAATAATTTGTCGGAGTTAATAGGTTTTTGACGATCCACCGGGGTTCATTGGGGAGGGCTAAAGAACCACATTTAACACTGGAGCCACGGGATACACTCCACTAAATTATACAGATACCGATATCTGTGGAGGCCCAACGTCACTCTATGAGAAAGCTCTAAGCCTCCATTTTACACCACCAGAGAAGCAGCATGAAAACATAACAGCAGCACCACCACCAGAACTGCTCTTAAAGAGGAGACAATTTCTCCAAATGTAAAACAGCGTTTTCCATCAGCATTTTGCCAGCAGTTGGAGGGGCTACTAGGGCTGGCCCCAATTCCATTTTTTATGGCTCTGGGGTTTTGGCAGTAATCAGCCCATATTCAAGGTTTCACCAGACTGATGGTCATTAACACTGCAGTGGGAAGTAGCCGAGTGTTGTAGTAAATTCACTCACGACTGTCACGACTTTAACAACTCAACATACACAACAAACAACATGATAAAGTCAATGATAAACATGATGAACACAACACTGAACAAAAGCGCCAAGCAAAATGTGCATAACAGTTATTTTCAGTAATGACATAATTTGGTGTCTCCAACATGACCGCTGGGACCAGATTCATCACCCACTCAGACGGTACCTCAGGGGCACCCAGAGGCATTTTAAGTCAGATATCATGGCTTTACGACAGCAGTGCAACTCTTTAAAAGTCTGCAGGTTAAAGTGAGTGAACCGAACATCATCAGTGCTGGCAGACTCTTAAAAATTACTCTCATTAGTCTTAAAGGGGTTTTTATTAGTCTTTGGTACATTTATTTGTGTATTTGGGGCCCCTAACAGTTCAAAAAGTCCGAATTTGAAACCCTCCAGGTGTTGCAAAGCTATCTTTATATTCATTTCGGCAAAAATTGAGTGGATTTCTACAACCAGTTTTAATTCCTGCTTAACCCATAAAGACCCAGTGCTACACTATTGGCAGTTCCCAAACAAATTTTTATCTCTATTTGACCTATTTAAGCAATTTCTCACAATGTATTATAATATTATCCTCTGTATTTTGAGTGTTTTCAGTGAAAATCATGTATTTCCTGATATTTAATTTACCACTCATGTAGATGTTCATTAAAGTTGAGGGTTATTACATCCAAAAAAGAAAAAAAACTCAAGAAAAACTGACATTTTCAGCAAAATCTATTAATAAAAAATAATAAAAAATTGTATCCATCCTCTGTCATTGATCCAACTCCATGGGTTTTACTGGTGAATCAATGCTGTAGAAGATGACGGTGTTTCCACGGTAACTACGGAGCCTCTGAACGTCCAAATGGGTCATATCTGATGACCATGAAAAGATGACAAACTGTATTTTACACCAATTATTTACATGGATTGATAGAATTAGTGCATCGGAAGTTATTAATCATTTTATATTGGTAGATGATTTTGGTTGCCAGTGGTTGTTTGGGTCTTTATGGGTGAATTTATTATGTCTATAACTAGTTACATCGCAACATTTGCACATATAAGGTCAAGACTTCTGATGAACATTTCTCAGAGTACGACATAATTGTTTGCCAGCAGCAGCGGTTGTAGACCATACTGAAAATATGTCCAAACTCTGAGCCAATTACCTAAAATGTTCAGTTGTTGGTTGAACAGAACAGAGCAGCACAGTCGACAACTTGGAGGGGGTGGGGCCTGAAGTGGCTCATTTGCATTTAAAGGTCAGCGCTCAAAATGACCTTTCTGGTGTCATTACTCAGAAATAGGGTTGAAGATGGACCTGTGGAGTTGAATTAATGAAGAATTCAGACCCAAGCAGAGCATTTACAGTTTATGCTGACCCCAGGGAAATGTCTTAAAATGCATAATTCCACTTAAAAAAAGCAAAATATCACTCCTTTAAAGGGATCTGATACTCTAGACACAGTAATGCCACTGAACTACGATGAAGAGTGATGAAACGTGGGCGCCGTAAGTGAAAGGAAAGATGACATATATTTTGAAAGTACATTACTTCTAGTGTCCAGCGCAAGTTGTTGTTTTTTTTAATACTTAGATGGACAGCTGTTTGTCTAAAACACTGTCTTAATGAGCTGTTATTTCCTTGAAAGAAACCAAAGAACCAGCAAATACACACCACAGATTGGACACACTCACCCAGTTACAACGGCCATATCACTGTTTCTATTGTCTTCTATTCTACTACAGTATATGCCATACCATACCAGCTTTATTTATAAAGCACTTTAAAAAACTTTACAGTAGGCCAAAGTGCCGTACACGAATCATAAAACAAGGGAATAAACAAGTAAAACAGTGATTACACAAGATGCAAAGCGGGCTAAGAACAACGAAATATTCTAATATTCTTCTAATATCATGATAAAAAATACATATACTGACATATACCATATGGACCACGGCCTGATCACAATCAGGGTGTACAAGTATATTTGCATGTTATTAATCAGTATTGCAAAAAGATACCCCCAAAACCATTCCCAAAATGTTTCTTTGGCCATCTTATAACTAGATTTTGCAATCCTCCAAATTTGAAGAAAATCGGATAAAAACTGATAAAAATGGCGACCCAATGAGCGTGAAAACGTGCACAATTTCATTGTTATAAGAGCAAAATTATTGTACATAATGTTTTGTAACACAATAAATAATTACTACTCAATTCCTGTGTCTTTTTTATTACAAAATACACACATCACATTGCTTTTCATTTACTGATCATTTTTGTTGAACAGCTGTTTGATTATCAATTCTTATTTTCAGTCTTAAGACAATCAACCATTTTGTTATGAAAACCCTTCTTTAATTGTAATAATAGAATGGGAACCTGTTATTTAAGTATTATTATGACTAACTATGCACAACTAGACAGATTTTGGTATCCTCCCTGGCTGCAGAAAATTTGGTAACAATGTGGCAAACGGATGTTTTACGTCGAACCGCACGTTTTCAATGGCGCATTGTTCACCAAAATTCATGTAGTGTCCGTACACCAATATACTTCCATGGCGTATATGCCTTATAGATATATTGTTCTAACTTGTTCACAAATGTTTCTTTCCTCCTGTACCAGGAAGACTTAGTTACAGATCTAACAGAGATGCCACCATGTGGTAAGTCAGATTTCCATTCCAGTCTTGTAGAGTCCGTACACCAAGTAGTGTCCATACACCATATTCAAAATATGTGGGTCTAATTTTATTGTTTCTGTCAATATATGGAATTTTTCAGCATGCATGCTTTGGACACGACATCTACGCAATAAACAATGCATGATTATCCTGAGTGCTGAAACATTTGTATATCTTTGTAGGCATTAAATATGGAGGCTATTAGGCTGGAGTGTCCGTACACCCAATAATTAATAATCTGATTTGACATGGGTACAAGCCTGCGAAATTTTTAGTAGACACCATAACACAAAAATATTTTGGACTTTAAAAGAGAAATATCAGACAAATAAAATGGCCTGTCTGATTTTTTGATAGAGCATTATTATTTTTTATCTATATGTGCACCCTTTCTGGTGCCCTTGATTGTGATCAGACCGACCACCTCTATGCACAGCTGTGGAAATTTGCTGCCGTTTTCTCTGTCCATCATCAGACACTACGAGTGATATCATGAATTTGTCTCAGGTACCAGAGTGTGCGATTTGTGCACAAGCCTGTAAAAAAAAAAAAAAAACAGCACCAACACCTTCTAAGCTCCAACCACAGGCTGTTGAATGGTTGTTCATGGACTCTTGCCTTTTGCTTAGACATAATCAAACCCACAGGCCTTGTCCAAATGTTGACCTGACAGCATCATTTGTCAATCACACCCTGCTGCCGGCATCCCCCTCCTGCAGTGAACCACATGCTGCCGTCACATGAGAAGATGATAAATGATTTGCCTGCGAGCAGCAAGTATCCGAACACATATCACACCTGCGGTAATATATCAGTACAAAGACACACGAAGCCTAACACCTTGATGTCTTATTCAGTACAGCATGGAAAATCGCTGGAGCTCAAAGCATATTCAGAGGATTATAAAGCTGTAATTAAGAGACATGTGGATTTCAGTGTATATATAAATCTGAAAGCTCAAAGGCTCAGCAGCAAAGTAAAGCCAGTACACAATATCATCACATAATACGAATTATGTTTTGGTTGGAAACACAATAGCAGGTGTTTGCAGTACACACAGGTGCACATTTATCCAGAGCAACAGGCTGAGGTGCATTTAGTCTATACAATCTATATCCATTCATCCTCCTTTCCAGCTATTCTGTCTTCACACCAGTAAGCAGGCTAAGATTTACTGTACTTCTCAATGGAACATGAATGAAGTCGTGGCCTAAAATCAGGGTCCAGTTCAAGGAAAATAACCAATCCAAAAACCAGGGAGAGGCATGGGCACTATGAAAAGAGTCTAATCTTTCTCTAAACACTCCCATCTGCTTTCATTCAGGCTCAAATTACACCTGGAGAATAAATGACGCCTTATCTTATCTGAGCTCGATCTGTGTCACTGGATGGTTTTCTGCAATAACAGGTTTAACAACAGTCTTGTTTTCTCTACAAATCACTACATTGAACTGATAAAAAAGACTAGACGTTATTAAATTAAATATAATTTCAATCCATGATGAGCCAGTACTTGATATTTACTAGAATAATAACATGAATGTGTCTCATTTTTAAAGTATAATACATCCTGTATAAGCATTTCAGAGAGTATATCTTTAGCATTCTGCAAAAAAATAAAAAGAGAATGAAAACTGAGCTTCTTGAAAGGTAGGCTGAAAGAGAGATACACCTTCCCCAAGCCTCAAAGATGAATTGGCAGAAAAGTACTTCCTTTAAGTCTCTACCAATAGTTTTTAACTTGACCCACAAGTATTCAAATGCTGAGGGGAACAGAGCACGGCTGATTACCAAAAAAAAATTCCACTCACATTGTGTGCACAAGCCACGCTGAAGTGACAACGCAAAGTTTAGTCTTTAAAAGGAGAGAAATTAAATGTCTGGTTGAATCGACCCAGCTGATATCGCCTTGCGCTGTGAATAAATAGAGTTGGTCACCTTCCAAATTGTACTCAGCCACTTTAATAGAAGGTCAACGCTGCCAGGCAAAGTCAAAGCAAAAGCAGCAACTAGCAGCGTGTTGAGGTGTTAAGTAAGCCATTATATATATTATATAGAGTCGCCGTGATGCTGCTGACAAACTGAATGTGTACACATGCTTCATGACAAATGCTTCTTGGATCTAAGCATGAGCAATTCTATTTTCAAGCTCTGAAAGATCAAAATGCAAAAATATGATGTCAGCAGACTAACTGATACTGCCTATAATAGGGTTTATGTGTCTGTGGTGGAAAACCCTGATAGTTCACCTGAAAAGACCGCATACCATGTTCCAGCAGTCACCCAGGATCAAATCAAACCACTTTCACTACCTTGCCTTTACTGTCCATCTTCAAATAAATATTAAAAATGTCTGTTAATAAACACCATAACGTCTCCTATAACCTTAATACCATAGAAATGATTTTTTTTTAAAACGCGAATATGATTATGATAGTTTAAGGCAGAAACAAGCTGATAAATGCTGATCTAAAATCACCCCTTGGACAGAAATAAACATTTACTGACTATTAGAAACTAACTATTTGTTTATCTAAATCAAAGTGGTACATATCTAAATAAATCTGGATCATTGAATATCAAACTGCAAAAAAATAATCTAGGTGATTCTATATAAGTTTTTTATCTTTTGTTTTCCCTCAAAGTCAATAATTCTACATGACAATTCTAACATTTGCCATCAGTCACTGTGATTATAATAGTTCATAAAATGTCCTATGGCTTCTTATCTCTGATGTTAGTCTGTGCTATCGATACAAACATAACTAATTTTGCACGCACCAAATATGCAGTCCAGTGTAATATGGACTTAAAAGCCCACATTAAGCCCATTTTTCATGCCAAAACACTTTGCAATAAAAACATAGCAGAAATTGTACAAATAAACAAGATAAATTCAGGAACTGGATCAACTAGCCAAAAGATTAACTGTGACAGAAAGTAACTTATACTTACTTAGACTTATCTAAGATATTCAAGTGCCCTTTAGATCCTGACTCAGAAACAATAATCTTGGGTACTTCGGAAAATATAAACAGCCTTAATCCCTTCCAACAACAACTAACTAATGTCATACTGCCTTACAATGTCCAAAAAAATAATAATGAACTCTTGGAAAGATGAAGAGGGTCCATCACTGGAATTGTGGATTTGGCAAATGTCAGAAACTTCATATTTGGAAAAGATTTGCTTTATTTTGATGGATAAATTATATAAGTTTGGAAGGATTTGGACATTATTTGAGGTCTATTTCAATAACAGGTGAGGAGGGGTTGCATAGAGGGTGCTAGGATGGAGTGAGCTGGGTTGGAGGGTTGTGGGGGGATGTTGTTTTGTTTGTCTGATTTATGATTTTTTTTTTTTTTTTCCCTTGTTGTTTGGGCACTGTCAATAAAAAAGCGGAACGAGAAAAAACAAAGAGCAAAAAAATAAGGAAAGAAATGTCAAGAGGAATGACTAATAAATGTAAGTCGTGCTCTTAATAAAAAATATTTGAATCAGAAAGTAACTTAGACCTACTTTGATGATGACAGGGGTTGTTTCTTTTTTAATAAACAGCCAAAATGTAATTATTACCATATCAGAGCTGACAGATGTTTCAGTCCTGGGCTTACCTTGCTCGGGATCCTGAAGCTCTCCACCGGGCTGAGGTCTGCCATGCTTTCCTGGGGGCTTTTCAGACCCTGACAAGACACATATAAGACACTGTTAGACCGCAGGAAACCACCCGTGGCAGAGAAACATGTTATTTCCTGATGTGAACAGGCTCCTGTGACACCCCGCTGGTTGATCACTCACACAATAGTGCACACAACAACAGTGGACGCGACACACAGATTTGTGACAACGATAGGCTGTGTTGTGTTCAATAAGGAACTAGTGGGTTTAACATTACTGCAGTGCAAACTGAGAACTTCCCTAACCGCCCAGTGTCACTGTTGGCTCTTGTTGTTGTGTGTCTACTGGTTAACGCAAGCAGGTGGAGAGTGGGTTTAACTACCCTTTTAAGGATTTTTTTTGTTTGTTTGTTTTTTTGCTTTAATTTGTGTGAGCTAGCTGGGTGCTGAAGAGGTTGGCTGGTTGGTTGTTTGGTTGCTCTCCTGTTACACTTTAACGTAAAAACACGATGAGCTGTCAGATTAGCCACTTAGCTTAGCTAGCTGTCATGCTAGCTCTTTGCAGGTGTCACAGAAAAACCCCTGACAGCTCCGTCTCCGTGGACTCATTCCGCTCACCTGCCGGGCCATAAGCGACTTGATCTTCTGCATCGTGAATGTGATTTATATCCAGCGGACAATTCAACTACCAGAGCCACAGTTTTGTTTTTTAGTCAAAGATACGCCTCTATCAATAAGAGAGGGAAGCCATAGTTGACTGTCACGTGACTGGTACGAAATGAACCGGAAAGGTACATAGCATCCTGGGAAATGTAGTTGAAGACGTGTCTGCCCTGTGAGACTGTTGGAATTCCAAAACAAAAATTGTGAAAATGACGTTCAGTGTACAGTAAAAAAAAAAAAAAAAAAAAAAAAAAAAAAAAAGAGGCTGTGATGAAAAACGTTTTTGAAAATAGTAAACGGTGTTTATAAAGAATTTATAATATGGTTGCAGTACCCCCTGACACCACTGGGTGGTAGCAATGAATTAATATTACAGAATACTCCAGTGCAACACAATACTTCACAGGAATGGTTTTTCTGGCTTCCTAAAACATGTTATTCCACTTCTCTGTTCTGTTTGTCAAATAGAACTGTAGGTTTCTTGTTCGCCTCCATTTTAAATGAAGAAAATACACTTTCATCTATATGAGCCCTCCCACTCTGTATGTATACAAGCAAGGAATGGACGAACATGTGAATATAAAGTTTGAGATTGTTACTTAAACACAAGCTGTAATCAAAAAGAAAGTTATCCTCCGAGGGGGTGGTGGTGGTGGTGGGTTAAAAAAATAAATAAATAAATAAATGTAGAAAATAAAGGACTCCAAACTTACACCCAGTCACATTAAACTTAAGATAGACTTAAATGTAATTTGGTCGTTGTCATTAGTCAGAGCTCGACTTACAGAATTACACAACTATTGTAGTCTAAGTCAGAACAATTTTAAGCACATGTGTTTTCATATGTATTTTCTTTATACACTAGTATTATAACTACATATATAGCTACAGATGTATATAACTACAGAGCATTAGGTTTACCTCTGCTGACTGCAGTAGAAGTTAATGCATCTAACAGTCACCTAATAACACTATACAATATGTGCAAAAATATCACACTGACAGTGGATATTTCTCTGCATAACATGTGTAATGTAAGTCTTCTTGTTACCCATGACTTATAATTTAACACTTTAGTTGAACAGTAGGTTGAGTACTTTCTCAACTGCTGTCAACATGTTTTTGCAACATCATTACATTAATTGTATTCTTTCATGTAGATACAAGTCATAAGATCACTTTTTCATTTCATTTACGTTTCTCTTTTACTAATTCATTATAACTTTATACCATCCACAACAGAGCAGCGTGTAGTTCAATCTCCACAAAAGCAATCTGAACTTTGTCCATGTTATAAATGATTAGAAAAAAGTACACACATCCCCCATTAGGTCTGCTTGTAATTGCCCCATTAGGTGTTATTTCGAGCATTGCTTGACAAAAAAAAGCGAGCAGCATGCAGCAGACAACAGGTACTGTGAGCCCTAGTTCCTGGTTAATGATGCCTCAGGCTATTTCCCAGTCAAATGAAGGTGAGGTGAGGTTAGGCCAGTCATCCACAGTGTGGAGCCTCCCTTAAAGTATACACGGAGACGGAACAGATGGCCGGCCCTACCCGGAGATGCCACCACAAAGACACGGCACACTCAGTGGGTCAGATCTTACGCTATAATTAGATCGAGATTTAATAAACTGCTTGTTATTATTCAAGGATGAGTCGTGATGAGCAGTGCTAAACAGGTGGTCAGAAGGAAAAACTACTTGTTAAAGACAAATATACATTTACATGATGTTCAAATGTTTAGTTAGGATTTATTATATGCATATAGAGGAAAAAAAAACTCAATGACTTAATGAATGGAAAATAAATATACAAAGACCAGATTCGATGAATTAGTGGATTAGACATATAGATTTCTAATGAAGGTAATTAGTTAGACACAGTGTATGAGTGATTGTATACGTATATATGTAAGTAGGATGATATACAGGGTGGGGAAGCAAAATGTACAATGAACATTTAGTTGTTTTTTCTCAGCAGGCACTACGTCAATTGTTTTGAAACCAAACATATATTGATGTCATAATCATACCTAACACTATTATCCATACCTTTTCAGAAACTTTTGCCCATATGAGTAATCAGGAAAGTAAACGTCAAAGAGTGTGTGATTTGCTGAATGCACTCGTCACACCAAAGGAGATTTCAAAAATAGTTGGAGTGTCCATAAAGACTGTTTATAATGGAAAGAAGAGAATGACTATGAGCAAAACTATTACGAGAAAGTCTGGAAGATACTATTAAAGAAGAATGGGAGAAGTTGTCACCCGAATATTTGAGGAACACTTGCGCAAGTTTCAGGAAGCGTGTGAAGGCAGTTATTGAGAAAGAAGGAGGACACATAAAATAAAAACATTTTCTATTATGTAAATTTTCTTGTGGCAAATAAATTCTCATGACTTTCAATAAACTAATTGGTCATACACTGTCTTTCAATCCCTGCCTCAAAATATTGTAAATTTTGCTTCCCCACCCTGTAAATGAGAAGTCAGTTTTAGTAGGGAAAAAATATACTTCCAATTCCTGTTTTTTCTCAGCATTGTTTCATAATGTATTTGTTTTGCTTGTTTTTTCATTTTGTTATATTTTGTAATTCTTAATTTTCTTGTCAAAACCTTCTATTTTATATTTTGTTTACCTTTATTTCTACATCTTTGAAAGATCTATGAGTCAATCAGTCAATCTGATGATTTATTTGTCAGCCAATAAAATTTATAATGATATAATAAACAAATTGGAATAAAATATTTTTACCTCTTCTTATGAAATGATTGTGCCAGTGTGTTTTATTTTTGATAAATAAAGTGTAATTGGGATTCAGTATGTAATTGTTGAACCTGGTCAAACATGTTTACTGATATGTATAAATAGAAAGGAGGTATGTGTCTGAAAACAACATCATTACAACTTTATGGATAAATGTAAATGCAAAGACAAAATATGGAGATTGGATTACATTAAATTAACTAATGGGTTACATATATAACATATATGAATGCTAGTTAAACATGTGTACTGTGTATATGCAAATGTGTGATACATGTAAACAAAATGAAAAGTAAGTGAATATGTACCTATTTATTTTTGCTATACTTTGTTACTCAGATCATTTGGCAAAAGCTTCTATTTTGCCATGTCTTTACCTTGATCCACTAATCCTACCAATCCATGTAAATAATTGGTGTAAAATACAGTTTGTCATCTTTTCATGGTCATCAGTTACAACCCATTTGGATGTTCAGAGGCTCTGTAGTTACCATGGAAACACCGTTATCTTCTACAACATTGATTCATCAGTAAAATCCATGGAGTTGGATCAATGACAGTGGATGGACACTTGTTTTATGTTCAGTTAATGATATATTTTACTGAAATAGTCACTTTTTCCTCAATTTTCTCCGCTTTTGATATAACATTCGACTTTTATTTGTGCTTTTATGGACATCAGTTATGATTTGTAAAGTATATGTAGGAAAATACCTGATTTTCACTCAAGAATGCAAAACACTGAGTATAAAATTAGAATAAATAAATAAATAAATAAATAAATAAATAAAAATAAATGGTGATAAATTACTTAAGAAAAGTTAAAAGTAGAGAAAAAAATAATTTGGGAACTGCCACAAAAGTAGCACTGGGTCTTTCTGGGTTAATATTTAAACTTTTTTTTTGTCTTCAGTCATCATTAGTGGCTTTTCCGGTGGACATCTGTGCAAAACTACTGCTATCGTCATCTTCTACAGCATTGATTCACCAGGTCCAGGAACCTCCTCACATTTCCGGAGCAGCCTGGAGCAGATGCCGTCCAGGCCTGTAGCTTTCCTGGCCTTCATCTTCTTGAGCTCCCACCTCACATGGATCTTGATGATGGAGGGGGGGGGGGGTGGGAGGTGACTGGAGGGGATCCTCTGTGATAGGGAGGGGGGGCATAGAGAGATGAGTGAGGGGCTGAGGTGATGGTGGTAGTGGTGACAGTCGATGGAGACACTTGGTTTATGTTCAGTTAATGATATATTTTACTGATATATTCACTTTTTCTTCAGTTTTCTTTGTTATAGATATAATAACCCTCAGCTTTGACAAACATCTACATCACAGGTGTCAAAAATGAGGCCCGGGAGCCAAATCTGGCCCGCCAAAGCTTCCATTCCGGCCCACAGGATGAAAGTGCAAAAATTAACCCGAACAGTCCAGGTTGTCCAAATCATTTTGGTTCAGGTTCCACATACAGACCAATGTGATCTCAAGTAAAAATAACAACACAATAACCCATAAATAATGACAACTACAAATTTTCTTTGTGAAATATTATGTGGGGGATATATATATATATATATATATATATAAAAATATAAGTTTTTCAGTTTTTTATGTTTTTTTATTTTTTTTATTTTTTTATTTATTTATTTATTTTATGTGGAAAAAATTTATGTGAAAAAAATAACATTACACTGTGTAAATATTTACATTTAGAAAAACTTTTTTTTCACTATAAAATGCAAATGAATACATAAATAAAAACAAAGATGAACAACCTGAAATGTGCAATTTTAACAATATTCTGCCTGTTACTAAATGTTTGGTGCATTTATGGATCCACTGTGATCTGGAGTTGTGTTAATAATAAGAGATGTAATATTGTTGTTTTATTGTTGTAAAATTGTTCAAATTTGAGTTCCAAACTCCAAAATTTTAACAATATTCTGCCTGTCACCAAATGTTTATGTACCACTGTGTGTAATGTACACATATAAAGAATAAGTCAAGGCATAATATTGTTAAAATTGCACTAATTTTTCAAATGAAATTTCTGTTTTTTCGGATTATTCACATCTTTTTTTGTAAAATGTAAATATTTTCATAATTCAATTGGGTTTTTTTTGTGCTAAAACAAAAAGAAAAACTTGGATTTGTCATTATTTATAGGTTATTAAGTCATTATTTTACTGGTCTGGCCCGCTTGAGATCAAATTGAGCTAAATGTGGCCCCTGAACCAGAATGAGTTTGACACCCCTGATCTACATGATCAGTATATTAAATATGGGAAAATACCTGATTATCGCTTAAAAATGCAAAATACATATACTCTCGTTGTAATTGACTTTTTTTTTTCTTTCTTTATTTATTTTTATAATGTTTTTTCCTTTCTTCTCTTATTTTATTATTATTTTATTTTTTTCTTTTCTTTGTACAGGTATCTAAATAAATGTGTAAATCAAAGCATTGGCCTCTCTTTTCTGTTTGTTGAAAAACCAATAAAAGTTTAAGTAAAAAAAAAAAAACAAAATACAGATGATAATATTATAATAAATGGTAATAAATCACTTAGGAAAGTTTAAATATAGAGAAAATATTACTTGGGAACTGCCACGGAAGTAGCACTGGGTCTTTTTGGGCAACTGAGTTATTTCACAACCAAATATATCTATTGCATATTAAACAGACCACTCTTCTCTTGCCTCAATTTATTTTTGTTTTGCTTTTTTGTGTTTCAACACTAGGTGAGCTTGATAATTTGAGTATTTGTCATGAATTTTAATGTCACTCAGCACAAAGTGAATAAGATGATGCTTTTTGTAATGCGCTGCTTTTTACTGATATAATAAGAAACATTAAACAAAATACAGGAGACACAGGTAATTTGCAGATACAGTTGATATTCTCTTCATAAAGCGTGTGTTCGTACCTGCATGTATATCTTTCTTTTCTCCTTCCATGCAGACAAGCTGGTATTTTTTTTTTTTTTTTTTATCTACGCGTGACAAGGTGTCAGCAGGAGCAGTTGGAGGGCACTCTGCCACATGCTGAACCATCCGTCTGTTACTGCTTTTCTCCTTGTTCAGGTACGCAGTAAACCAGTACAACCAGGCTGAGAGAAAGGAAAACGCTCTGCAGCATTTTGGAGACGAAGAAACACCGCTTATGCACTTCTGAGATGAGAAATCACAGCCAAGGCTTCAGACAAAGGCTGACTGTTCAGAAATAGAACAACTGACATCCTTACTGGCTTAAGTGATTTGTTTTTTTTTAATTATTTTGTCACGATTGCTCTTTTCACAGGTTTGCCATATTGTTATCCTCATAGCATAATTGCCTAAAGTCATACACTATATGGACGAAAGTATTGGGACACGTTAAATTCAGGTGTTTTTCTTCTAACAGGGGTCTGGAATACAAAACAATAATCAAAAATGTCATAATATAGTTTTATATTGTGATAAATATCATAGTGATTCTTAATATTGATGTTTATATCTCATATTAGCATGAACAGGACATTTTACAACTGTAGACATGATGTGTCCCATTATTTTTGTCCGTATAGTTTAGAAACATCAATATTTCCTTAAAGTTTAATGGGAGATTTTTCTTCCTAAGTGAATAAAGTAGACGGTACGACAGCGAATTAGGGCCACATAAGAAAATAAAACCACTTGTCACTACGAGAACGAAGTCATAAAATATTGTGATAAAACCTGTAATTTTATGAGAATAAAGTCGTATACAAAAAGAGTCATAATTTTTACAAGAATAAAATTGTAATATTTTAAAAAATAAAGCAATGATATTATGAGGATAAATTCGTAGTTTAGAAAAAAAAAACCAAAACTCATAATTTAATGAAAATAATGTTGTACTTCTATGAGATTAAAGTTGAAATATTTTGAAAATAAATTCACAATAGTGCGATAAAAAGTCATAATTCAGAAATCGTAAGCCTTAAGCTTTTTTGATGACACGGTTTCCGGTTACAGTGAACACAACACACAAAGCAGCAACTTTCGCCTCTATTGGACTGAACGACTAATGCTAATATTTTTATAGTGGGCGGGGCTAATAGGCTCAGTATTCTGCTGTGCGTAAACCCCAAATGAAAGTATTACCTCATAAAATGTTCCACGTTTTTCATTATGCGACAAGTGGGTACGACTTTATTCTTGTAAATTATGAAGTTTTCTCACCTGTTTTTATATTACGACATTATTCTTGTGATATTATAGCTTTATTGTTGAAATATGACAACTTTAATCTAATAAAAGTAGGACATTATTTTAATTCAATTTTGAGTTTGTTTTTTTTTTTTAAACACGACTTTATTCATGAAATATTACAACTTTATTCTGGTAGTGACAAATGTTTATGTTTATATTTATGCATTTGGCAGGCGCTTTTTTCCAAAGCGATTTACAGGGGAAAACCAATCAAATCACTCAATCAATCAAATTTTATTTATATAGTGCCAAATCACAACAAAATAGTTATCTCATGACACTTTATATATAGAGTTGGTCAAAACCAGACTCGAAGCCAATTTACAGAAACCCAACAGAATCCTCCAGGAGCAAACACTGGTGAATGTGTTTATTTTCTTCTGTGGCCCTAATACACCGTTGAATGATGGTTAGTTGTGGTAGAAAATTATTATTTACAGTCAGAGCGTGAAAAATACTTTAGAAATTTAGAGGTAGAACATTTAAAATCATAGTCATGGATAAAATAAATAAATAAATCAATGTTGAGAGAAATTATGTGAAAATGATCCCTGAGGCATTTTGGAAACAAAGACAACAATTTAATCCAAACTAACCACTGCAATGGTGAGAAAAACATCATAATTTACAAGAGTAAAGTCATACCCACTTGTCGCATAATGAAGAACTTGGAACATTTTATGAGGTAATACTTTCATTTGGGGTTTATGCACAACAGAATACTGAGCCTATTAGCCCCGCCCACCACCAACACATTAGCATTACTCGTCCGGTCCACCAGAAGTGAAAGTTGCTGCTTCACTTGTTGCGTTCGCTGTAAGCGGAAACTGTGTCATCAAAAAGGCTTAAGGCTTACAATTTCTAAATTATGACGTTTTATCGCGCTATTGCAAATTTATTTTCAAAATATTATGACTTTACTGTCATAAAAGTACATTATTTTCATTAATTTTTTTTAAACTATGAATTTATTCATATAATGTTATTGCTCTATTCTCATAATATTACCACTTTATTCTTATAAAAATTATGACTCCTTTTTGTATTCGACTTTATTCTTGTAAAATTCTGAGTTTTATCTTGATATTTTACGACTTCATTCTCGTAGTGACAAGTAGTTTTATTTTCTTATGTGGCCCTAATCCACCATCGTACCATCTACTTTCTTCACTTTGGAAGAAAAATTTCCCATTAAACTTTAAGGAAACATTGATGTTTATAAACTATATGGACAAAAATAATGGGACACATCATGGCTACAGCTCATAAGATGTCCTGTTGAGGCTACTATGAGATATAAACATCAATACTAATGATCACTATGATATTTATCCCAATATAAAACTATATTATGACATTTGTCATTATTGTTTTGTATCCCAGACCCCTGTTAGAAAACAAACACCTGAATTCAACGTGTCCCAATACTTTTGTCCATAAAGTGTATGACTTTAGGCAATTATGCTACGAGGCTAACAATTAGAAAGACATTACAGTGAACAGATTTACTGACTGTTATAAACTGCTAAATCCAACAGGGTGTTTTGTGTGCATGTATTAGAAGACAACTCGGAATAGTAAACAGTTATATCTTTAATAAAGTACAAAACCAACATGTGAACTCCAACTGTACAATAATTCAAGAAGCATTCATCATCGTCCTTTGCTTCAGTATATCGTGGTATCTATCGAACAGGGAAATGCTACATTTGTGGAAACAGCGTCAAGTGTTTCAACAGGAATAAATAGACGTGAGCTGAACATAGAACTGGAATAACACATATAAACATTCTGCAGCATAATCCATGTACAATATTTACATTTCATTGAAACTTTAGTCAACATATAGTTTAAAAAGCATTCGTAATAACACTTGTCTCTTTGAAAAACAGTCTCTCTTATTATTGTACTTATCACATTTTAATGGATCTGGTGAATAAACCCATGGAAATAAAATGTATGCATTAGAAATATATTATGAACAAACAAAAGAGAACTTACAACTGATTTGCTTGTTTTAATATCATTCCAGTAAGTAATTAAAAAAATAAAAAACAAAAAAAGCAAAAACAACTTTTAACTGTAATTATACTTTAAAGTCAAGCCATACATACACTTTCATCTCACAGGAATATAAGCAACAGACATTTTGCGATTATCCCAAACTCCAGATAACAGCAGTGCACAATCAGCTCGTGTGTTCAAACAAGTTTCTTCATCTTTTGTGCAAAAAAAGTGGGCGACCAAAACCAGCTCATCTGGCTTTGATAACTGAGAAGCCACACGAGAACCGCCAAGTGAAAAATGGCAGAGTGTTGCATCTCAACTCTGGCCGGAAGTTACTCTAATAAACTGTGGCTGGGGGTTTCGGGTACTTGCCCGATCACGTCGTAGATGGTCGTGTGCATATCCTGAATGGACTCGAGGCGAGCCAGAGATCTGCTCGACGCCTGGAAGAGGAGTTGGAAAAGGAAGATGTGAGTGTTTGAGACCCAGTGTTGTATAAATACTGGAAAGTTGAGTAGAAGTACAGACACTCTACCAAAAAATGACCTGGGTAGAAGTTCAAGTAACCAACTGAAATACTACTCAAGTTAAAGGCCCAATCCCATTCACCCCTTGGACCTCCCCCTTACCCCTACCCTTTGGCCCTTGGATTTGGCACTACCCCTTGAAATGTAGTTGCAAGGGGTAGGGGTTGAAACATTCCCTTATGAAATGGGACAACCCTTCGCAACCTTTTACGTCATCAGCAGTCATCAGTGCCGCTAGAAACAGATTTGACAACTTTGTTTCCGGAAGAATTCCCCATGCTGTCAGCAGCTGTAACCATTTCTGTTCCATGGGCTTTAATCGTCTTTTTGCGGCTGTCAACTGCAAAACCGCAGAAATGCGATCTATGACACAATGAAACAGCATTAAACGATCGATCAAATGACGAAGTTGCTTTTGTAGAAACTATGTACATTTGTGTGTTTCTTTCATCACACTGCTGCACTTTTTTGTTGTATTTGTCTCCATCTTGCCGATGATTCGAACAGAATTATGGGAGATTTCTCATACCCCTCCATTTGTAGTGTGATCCTGAAAAATCTCCGTTTCGAGGGTCAAACAGCCCTCCCCCTTAGCCCTTCTCCTCCGACTCATGGAGAATCGAAACACCCCTATTCCTTCACGTGAATGAGCAAAATGGAGGGGTAGGGGTAAGGGGGAGGGCCAAGGGGTGAAATGGGATTGGGCCAAAGTCTTTAAACATCTGGTATTTACTGTTCTTCAGTACATCAAGTAATCGATAATTGAATGCATTCGAGTAATGAAAGCAAAAGTACAAGTAAATGTTAACAATGACCAAAGGCGTCAGAATTTGGAATGTTACACAGCTGCTCACATCAACAGATCGCCAACAGGTTGAGTGTAGACTGTTGTTTGCACTTGTTCATTTCACGATTAGGCCCATTGACAAACCAGTTTCCTGACTTTTGCTACGTTTCTACAACATGAAACCAGCTTGACTCAACTCAACTCGACTCGGGTACCAGGTCCTATTCCTGGAGACCATTTCCATTACAGGATACTACTGACTTTGCAGCACCTGGATGTCATAGCAATGCGGTGCGTTACTTCCTTATCATCTGCTCAGAGTTGCTGATAAACTCACTCGTTGCAGGTTGTCTTGTCAGGCTCATGCTTAATTTTTAAATTGGCCACCAAAAACTGAATCTCCTCGACTGACCACAGTGTAGTTTTGGGCTGTCATCATGTGGATTAACCTACCGCTACATTTACTGTAAACTGCTACATCTGTTTTTTGTAAAATGGTGGATCACAGAGAAAACTCTCTGGCCAATCAGTGGTCTGCAGTGTTTACACGTCATGTTTTAGTATCTGGTCCCCAGTCCTGGAACCTCGGCGGAGGTGATACCAAAAAACTAGTACTGGGTACCAGATTCCAGGTCCTATTTCGTAATAGAAATGCAAAAAGGCTGAGTTGAGTTGAGTCGAGTTGGTACCACATAGTGGAAACACAGCATTAGTTGCAGGCTCCGGTAATCTCAGCAGTGAAAACACCAAAATCCCTTTAATTTATTTTTTGTAACAACTAACGATACTGTGCATTAAAAATGTATGGGAATAGAAGTATGCAATTGAGTTAGGAAACGTAATGAAGTAAAAGTGAAAGAAACAGAATAAAAAATACACAGTAAAGTACAAATTCTCTCAAAACATACTTGAGTACAGTAGTGAAGTATCATTACGTCGTTACTGTACAAAACTGTCGAGAACAGATAGAAGTTACTACAATACATATAATACAACCTCTAGTGCAGGGGTGTCAAACTCATTTTTGTTCAGGCGCCACATTTAGCCCATTCTGATCTCAAACCAGTTTTAATAACAGTGGAAAAAGTAAAATAACATTATGAAAATGTTTACATCAAGAAAATATCCATTAAAAAATGTGAATAAGATGAACAATCAAAAACAACCTGAATTTTCTTAGTAAAAATAATGAAATTTTAATATGGTTATACCTAATCTTACAATTTACACATGATAGTGGATCTAGCAGCAGGACCGATAGGCACAAGGACTCTTTTATTCCTGCTGCTATCAGGCTCCTGAACAGTGAACAGTGTGTAGTTTGTGTTTTTGTGTTGGATCTGTCATTTGTTTGGGATGTATGTAAAATAATTTGGCCCCAGACCAGTGGTTTCCAACCTGTTTTGGCTCATGACCTCATTTTAACATCACAAATTTCTGTTGCTCCCAGACATTCAAAATGGAGACTTTTTTTTTTTTTTTGCTAAAATTAATTTGTTTTTGATCATGTAATAGTTTTCTGTACTATGTGGCAAATAAATGTTAGACGACATTTAGTCTATATAATGCATATTATTATGGACGGAGGCAGAAAAGCCAGGTGTAGATTACTGCACAAAGTGAGAATTTGATTTTCCTTGGTCAGGATATGTACAGTCAGTCCAACTTGTATTTACAAGGCTGACAATTAATACTGAACAAACAAGAACTCAAACTATGAATTATGAAAGAGCTGCAGCATCTGAAACCGACCACAATGAACATTTGGAAGATAAACAGAACCACAGTGCTTCAGTTTCAGACTCAGAGTTTGTCATGTCTTTTATGGATTGGGATTGTCTCTCTCAACTCAACATATATATTTTTTTATTTGTAAGGGCTTTTTTTTGGTTTTTTTTTAAAATTTTTTTAATCAATTACCAGAAATTTCAGGTGACCCCATTTGAATTTCAGGCGGCCCCATGTGGGGTCCCAAGCCCAAGGTTGAAAAACACTGCCCTAGGGGATAATACAGTACCTTGAACCTTGATCTACAAAGACACAAAACATTTAGTAACAGATTTAAGATATCTATCTATCTATCTATCTATCTATCTATCTATCTATCTATCTATCTATCTATCTATCTATCTATCTATCTATCTATCTATCTATCTATCTATCTATCTATCTATCTATCTATCCATCCATCCATCCATCCATCCATCCATCCATCCATCCATCCATCCCTCCCTCCCTCCCTCCCTCTCTCTCTCTCTCTCTCTCTCTCTCTCTCTCTCTCTATATATATATATATATATATATATATATATATATATATTACAGATACTGGTAATATGGCCCGAACATTTCAGATTGTTCACATTTCTTCAGCGGAGGTTATGTTTTCATCATGGTTTGTTTGTTTGTCTGTCTGTTAGCATGATAACTCAACAAATTATGGATGGATCTTGATGAAAGTTTCAGGAAATGTTGATACTGGCACTGGGAACAAATTATTACATTTTTGTGGTGATTGCGGGTGGGGGTGGGGGTACTGATCTTTCTTGGCGGTGGTCTGCGCTCTCTGAGTACTTTTTCTATATTAAAACATAGAGAAATATTTGGAGTTGTCATTATTTATAGGTTATTATGATAGTATCTTACTGATCTGACCTACTTGGGATTGAATTGGTCTGTATGTGGAACCTGAAGTGAAAATAAATTAATTTTTTTTATTTCACAAAGTTAACACCCCTGCTGTGGTGTGATAAATACCTGTGCTGATTCCATTTTCCCAGGTATGGAGATAAACTCATAGATGCCAAAGTCTTCTGTTGCATCCTCATGACCTGTTGATGCACATGTTTAATATCAGACCAACATCAGTTTGGACTAATGAGCTTCACATTGTAATTGTAACTCACCTGAACGATGGGGTCTTTTCTGTTCTGAAAGGGGTCTGCTAAAAACAGGGGGTATCGATTATAATCACACACTATAAATATAAAATATAAAATACAATATGCTATATACTATACGTTATGTGATATACAGATGTCTTAGGTCACCTTTAGCTTTGGTGTTTTTGCAGCATTGAAATGAGCACACATATTTGTTTCTCATTCCTTTTTTTCCAGATACAACAAGAAAATACATGAAACACATGCACAGCCTTAAAAGACACACAAAAACTGAACTAAATGTGTTCTAAATGTTGAAGTTGGTCTTCATTGTGACCTCTGACCCCATGACGAGAAGCAGCACAAACAGTTAGGAACATCTGACATGTGTTGAATAAAATCTGGTATAAAACAGCAGAAAATTAATGCAATAAATGTCATATTGTCTGAATAAAAGGGTTAAAGACATGTTAAGTGCAAAGGGAGGTCACACTAAACATGACCACTAAGGTTTAGAAAAGAGTTTTTTTCCTCTGAAATGTTTGTTTTTACTGCTGTACATACTTGACGTATAGGGTGGGGAAGCAAAATTTACAATGAACATTTAGTTGTTTTTTCTCAGCAGGCACTATGTCAATTGTTTTGAAACCAAACATATATTGATGTCATAATCATACCTAACACTATTATCCATACCTTTTCAGAAACTTTTGCCCATATGAGTAATCAGGAAAGCAAACGTCAAAGAGTGTGTGATTTGCTGAATGCACTCGTCACACCAAAGGAGATTTCAAAAATAGTTGGAGTGTCCATAAAGACTGTTTATAATGGAAAGAAGAGAATGACTATGAGCAAAACTATTACGAGAAAGTCTGGAAGTGGAGGAAGCAACAAAAAACATACCAAAGCTTTTATCAAAGCTCTCAAATCCAAAATCCTAAAGGATCCAACCAAATCCACGACAAAAATGGCAATTGAACTTGAGGTAGACAACAAGACCGTTAGAAATGCAGTAAAATATGATTTGAAGTTAAAATCTTACACAAGAACACCAAAACACTTGTTGACAACAGCAACAAATCCAACTTTAGCAGTTTTTGGGAGTCATGTTTATGGCCGCCTTCCAGCCCAGATCTAAACCCTCTGGATTCTGCTATTTGGGGTGTTTTAGAACATGCTCCCATTAAAACATCACACAGCAATGTTGACTTTCTTAAAGATACTATTAAAAAAGAATGGGAGAAGTTGTCACCCGAATATTTGAGGAACACTTGCGCAAGTTTCAGGAAGCGTGTGAAGGCAGTTATTGAGAAAGAAGGAGGACACATAGAATAAAAACATTTTCTATTATGTCAATTTTCTTGTGGCAAATAAATTCTCATGACTTTCAATAAACTAATTGGTCATACACTGTCTTTCAATCCCTGCCTCAAAATATTGTAAATTTTGCTTCCCCACCCTGTATATCCAGATTATCTCATTAGACAGAGTCTGAGAAATGTGGACATTAGAACTATATTAAACCAACCACCACTTTAGAATAACTCACCTGTGTCTGATGTCTCTGATCATAAATCTATTTGCACCTTCTCATTCTGAATATTGCAGCCTGTTTTGTACCTTACAGTTCTGTTTTGGCACATTACAGTTATTTTCCAGATTCTACCTCAAACCTTTTATACTTTTAATTTATTATGTATCGTGTTTCTTTTTTACTCATGTTTGCTGTGGTACTTTATATAACCCCGCCCCCCAAAGGGGAGGCAAGGGGCATTGTTTTTGGTTCGGTTTGTTTGATTGTTAACACTCTAGCAGCAAAACTACTAGTTGAATTCATACCAAATTGGGTTTATAGATTGCCAGTGACCCAGAATAGATCTGATTACATTTTGGGAAAAGTAGGTCAAAGTTCACATTTTTTTTTAACAAATTTTTTAATTCTTATTTTTTTCCCATTCTTTTATAATAGACAAAATTTCAAATATCTGTAGCAGCAAAACTATTGGTTGAATTCATACCAAACTGGGCTTATAGATTGACAGTGACCCAGAATAGATCTGATTACATTTTGGGAACAGTAGGTCAAAGTTCACATTTATTTTTATAAATTTTTTAAAATGTTTTTTCTCCCATTTATTTATAATGGGCAATTTTTCAAATGTCTATAAAAACTTCAAGTTATTTCAAACTTGGCACATGTAGAGGCAATTGATATGGTGACATCAGCCCACACATAGACATGATGACATCAGCTGGATCGATGCCAAAATAAGCTACAATATGTGCGAAGGGTGCGGTTTGTTGTGAGAGGCACCACTTGTTGTATGTGTGTTGGGCTGCTGCTACACTGTAATTTCTCAGTTAGTTTGGTATCTATCTATCTATAGTTGCAGAAAAAATTATTAGACCACCCTTGTTTTTTCAGTTTTTTCTTCATTTTAATGCCTGGTACAACTAAAGGTACATTTGTTTGAACAAATATAATGATAACAACAAAAATAGCTCATGAGAGTTTAATTTCAGAGCTGATATCTAGCCATTTTCCATGTTTTCTTGATAATAACCAAAATCATTTAAGTTTTTACATCACTATCTATGTCATTGTACTGACAAAAACAGTGCTTTTAGGCATTCCATGTTTCCTTTTCTGTCTGTTTTAGTCACATGATACACACAGGAGTTAGTACTTGATCGCATAACCATTGTTTTTGATGACTTTTGATGGTCTAATAATTTTTTCCGCGACTGCATCTATCTATCTATCTATCTATCTATCTATCTATCTATCTATCTATCTATCTATCTATCTATCTATCTATCTATCTATCTATCTATCTATCTATCTATCTATCTATCTATCTATCTATCTATCTCTTGAATATTCAGGGGTCTTACCTGTTGTAAATGCTCATAAGCACTGTGGAAAGAGGAAAAAAGAGACCAAAAGAATAATTAGTCAGAAAACAGGAACTACTACATTTTATATCCTGGTTTCTATTTGATTTGGTTACTTTCAGTTTGACTAACATTTGCAAGTCATTTACATTTATCTCTCTTCACTGCATAGGACCTTTGGGCAAGAAGTTGTTTTGTTACATGATCATGTAACAGCAATAAACTGAACATGTGACAGATGACAAAGGCCTCAGTAGTATCATTAACGTCAAAGCAGCAGCAGCAGCAGCAGAAGAAACCATCTCACCTCTTTTTGGATGGCAGCTTCTCCTCAGAAAGACTAGCAGCATGCAGCCGATGATGAACAAAGAACACACAGTAATGGCAGCAACAGGGGAAAAAGAAGTGCTGTCCATGGTCCGTCTATCAATTCCTGTAAATACACAAGAGGGACGCTTTTTGAGCATTAACTAATAACCATACAATAC